>NC_042494.1:38097266-38112509 GCF_005508785.2 Acyrthosiphon pisum | reverse complement strand
TTACACCAAAAACCAAATTCAATTTTGTGAAAAATTTTGCGTAAAAATTCCCGTTTTTCCTTAATTTTTCTTTTGTTTTTCCCGGCGCTTTTAAAAACTACTGGGAAATTTAAATTTTGACCTCCCCAATGCACCAACGATATTCACTTTCTGATCGAACAAGATACTGAAGTTGAAAATCGTAGCATTATTTCGACTTATCGTGTACACAGACACAAAAAAAATAAAAAATTAATAAAAAAATAAAAAAACACACATCATTGTAAAATCAATACATTCATCGTTCCACTCAGAATCTAAAATGAAAAGAAGCAATAGTAATAATATTACGGAGCTACAACGGTTAAGACTTTTAGAAACGAAGGAATTCTATTTTGCATTGTTTCGATTAAAATCTAAAAGCATCATAATCCACCGAGCTTACAAGTTAATTCTACAGTTATTATATAATCGTTTTTAAACAAGACTTTTTGTCTTATTATTAGGTACTGTTATCTCTCGTATACTCAACGTATACTTATCATCGCAGCATAAATTGTCGGCGTCGCTACGTAGGAACTAAACGAAAACTAACAAAACAAAAAACTAATTCTTTTCAAAAAAAAAAACGAAAACCACGTGCTAAGTGTATGTCCACAGCACGTCGCGCGTCGGTTTGATATTATTATTTCGTTTGGATCACAAATACAATTTCAATCACGATGTTCGTTGCGCGCGCGGATTCATTATTGTCCGCCTGGCGCCCCCGCCATTCAATTTACCCGATGGATTAAAAAGCAATAGCAGCCGACCAGCTTTCTCGACGGCAGCGGCTGTGGCGGCATCCGTTCCCTCGCATATGCTCCCCTCCCACCCTCCCCTCTGGTGCTCGCTGCTCTCCCCGCCCCTCGTCCCGTTCTTGATAACCTTCGGCAAAGACTTTTATCCTCTTTTATATATACGAAACGGACCTTTCCGACAAAGGCGATATCCAAAGCCGCCCCGGCAAGTACTCTGATGTAAAAAGCGCGTGCGATATATAAGCAACAAAGCAATTACCCGCCGCCACCGGATATAATATGTTTTAGCCTTTGCGCGGGTTAATGTACCGTGGTGTAATCATTATATTATATATATACACGGGGAGAACGGATGTGAGTAAGTAGAAAAAGAAAGCGGACAAAAAACGCGTGCGCGGTGGTCAAAAATACTTGTCCTCCGCGTACCGCACCAAAGTTTGTACCTGAGCCCAACTACTATGCTGCATGGGTACCTTTGATATTCATGGTCAACGTTGGAAAATTTATAATTTGACCATGTTACAAATTTACAATATACGTATACGAGGATAACATTTTACGCGTATTTACTCCTTACATGTATCAAGTTCTATTAATTCTAAGCCGAACGATTATAATTTATAATACAATACAAAGTCGTGGCCCGACGGTAGACTTCACTGCTGTAGGTGCTTGGGAGCAAGTCGCGAATATGAAACGTGTTGTCTACAGAGTATACAAAACATTTGCAACAAGTATAAAGCAGTCATAGTATTGTGCATCTATAGCTATTTGTGTTATCGTAATTTTAATATTATCAAAATATGATGTACAAGGTGGAACGAAAAACGATTATTCAATATCGTATTGTATACGGTATACCATTCGCTTTTTTTTAGTCTTTATAATATAATTGAGTATTCTATTGCAATATCAAAGAAGACATTTCGATAAAAAAAAAACTCAAATTGTTAAAATTAAACGAATAACATAAAACGTTATTACATTTTTCTATTTTTGTATATTTCTTTTCCAATGGATAAGATGAAATGCCAACGCATGTATCATACATTTTAAGGGAAAAAAATATAGGTAATAATAATAATACTTCACAAGGCCATGGTCCAGCCCCTTCCCCCAAAAATGTTTGAAAGCAGAACATTTTTAGCAGTGAATAATGAATATTGTTTATTGACTATTGTAACAAGTTTTTAGATTTTGAACGCATAAATGATAAGTGACTGGATATTTAACATCCATATCAGGGGTAGCCAAACCGTGGCTTGTGTCATAGTCTTATGCGGCCTGCGTCTTAATATTTTTACAAACATAATAATAGGCATTATCCTTTTCCTGCTCTTCTTAATATAAAAAAAAAATGTTGGACCCTTCCTCCGAAATTTGTTTACATATACGGTAATGATAAATATTTCAAATAAAGATCCACTCTTGATCTACACCAAAATAATTTTCTGCCAAGGTCTCTTTTGTGCTCCATGGTTAAACTTACTATAAATTGTCTATAATTTTATCTTCTTATACTATTTATTATTTTTTTCATTGTATTTTGTACAGCCTATATATAGTATAAATAATATGCCTATTAGAATAGAATAGAAATAGAAATAGAAATATAATAGGGGGACGGAGTGGCCGAACGGACCAAGGCGTCAGTTACGATGCGCACCGTCACCGGTTCGAATCTCGGTCACTTCTCTCCGAGCAGACATCGGTCTGGAGAGAGAGGCCGTCATCCCCCAACCGGGCATGGCAGAAGCCTACGGGCTACGAGTGCCCAATTTGAAATTCTGCCAAACTAAAACACACGTGTTTCCAAAAACCTACAGTACCCTCCCCCACAGTCAAAAACCACCCAATGGTTTAAGTTTCCGTGGGGTAATTAATAAAAATAAATAAATAAAAAAAATTGAATATTAGTTTAAATTTTAAACACCTTATAATTTTAAATATTTTAAATTATTATTTATTATTAACGAATGGTTTTTATTATTATGATTAATAATCAGCCAATTTGTGTATATTTGGATCCATCAATAAACAAATAAAATTTACCATTGAAACGAATACATTTTAATGACATTTACAGTGATTGTTATATTGTTATTGTAATAGCGTGGTTCAGCTTTTGTACTAATTTACTTCACCTCTTCATCTTTATAAAATATTTTCCACCTAAAAACTCCTCGAGATTCTTGAAAATATGATAATAAATAGCCAAAATATCTGGTCTGTAAAGTGGGGTTGAGGTATAATATCTCATCTATAAAAGAGATAAAGAGTTCAAGAGGTGTGTAATGTTTTGTGTGGTGCTGGTGTTTCATCGCCATAAGCCAACACCATCGGTTGACATTTTCCCAATAGAGATTTTTTTTTCACTTTTTTCTAAGGGTCTAATAGTAAGCCATTAAGGGTGTCGGTGCGAGTATTTCCAATTTTCGAAATTTCTATGCTATTTGAATATTATGTTTTATATTTTAGTAATTGCCTTAATTTTAATACTTTTCCACTAATCTATAGCTCGATACTTATTTAGACGGAGTCGATACGGTGTATTATATCAATGAAAATGACTTCACGGGAAAAACCACAGCTATAGATAGTATGGTTGCCCATCGACGTATGATTCTCATACTTGAAAAGTGTCTACCGAAATGAATCTCTATAATCAGTATTAAAGTTAAATTAAACAGCTTGAAACTTAAGCACTAGCGCTTATATGTCATAGTGGCTATCACGGAACTACAATTTACATTTGAAAGGTAATTTCATTTAGAATCACTACAACAAATAAGCGCTAGAGCGTAAATTTCCAGCTGTTTAATACTGATAATGGAGATTCATTTCGGTAGACACTTTTCTAGATTCGAGGGGCAACCATACTATCTTTAATCGTGGGAAAACTCTCACGCCCTGTAGAATTGTCGAATTTCTTTAATTTTTTTTTTATCTGAAAGATGAGAAGTTTCTACAGGTCGGATCAAAGCTCGATTTTTTATTTTACTTTGAATAGTAGTAGAAAAATACGTTTGAAAAAGAACAAATATTATACATTTTTCAAATGCATATTCCAGTTTCTATCGTTATAGTTTTCAAAATTGGGCTTTAATCCGACCTATAAAATGTTCTCTACTTTAAGATAAAAAAAAAATTAACGAAATCCGACAATTCTACAGGTCGTGAGAGTTTTTCCCGTAATACATGTTTTTGTACCAAAAAACGCATCGGCACAGACACCCTTAAATTAATTGATTCAAGTCGAGACATAAAATTCCCCAAACAGAAGTTCCTACGGCCCCAAAATATGATGGCATAATAATATACCTAATATTATGATCTAACGAACTGAAGGAAATATTTTGGTCACCGTTGTAACGATCAAACTATTATATTATTTTGGATACTTTTTGATTAGGAGTCTGGAGTAATAACTTACTAAAGTTTCACGCACCCTTACAATCGAATCAAGGAATTTTACACTTTCAATCTTGTAGTGTAGGAGAAATCAAGAGCAAAATTCTTGTGGATCTACGGGACGTGGAGGTAACTGATACGTAGGTATTATACACTTATTGCAAAATAATTCTGTAATGGACAATAGTTACAAAAGTTACTAGAGTGATCAACGTAACCATTCACTAGAACTGTAATGATATTCACTACGTGTCAAATGAAAAAAAAAATCAATAAAAAAAAATTCCATATGACTCATGGTGTCCTTGTAATCTTACTTTTTAGACGAAATTCCTTAATTTATTTTTTTTATTTTTTTTAATGCAAATATTTATACAGAGTGATTATTAATTAATCGTTGAACCGTTATTAATATAAGTGAGCGGTATGGGGCTTCATATTATGTGGGCTACAAACCTTACTCATTTAAATCGTGATATATTATTAAGTTTATAATATATCAAAGATCTTCATAAATTATATTCTTATTTAAAATAATAATATTGATTATTATTTAAAAAAAAAAAAAACAGAAATATTAAAATAAAAATGACTTAGATAAAAACAATTGTTTTCAATTTAAAAATTATGTTACCAAGATATTTTGATGCAATAGTGATTATAAATATATATTATATAAAGCTGAATTAAATGCACACATAATTTCTGATGAATAATAAAATTGTAATTTTTTGGTATAATTTATTATGTGTGCGTATATTTGTCTTCGTGAGAGGTGTTTATTCGGTTAAAAACTTATAGGTCGAATTAGATATTCCATTACGATAATACGCCCCCACGACAAAATGCTGCAGGAGAGATCGATATCAAAACAGAGTCCAATATTATATAATACACGTGGTGTAACGAAATGCATTCAATGGGTAAAGCACGTCTGGTGCATTTAAGTCCCAACCTTATATAGCTGTGCACTGCCATCTACGACAATATAACCAATCCGATTAGCCCCTCTCTCCGTATTCAAAACACGACTGCACTATCTGTCTGCTTTGCATTCGTTCATTATTCAATGAAACTTCTATGCACCACACACACACATATATACTACTCACACCGATGCACAAAGTGCACATGAATTTGCGTTAGCGGACAGCCGTTTGTTAGGATATGTAATACAGCATAATATATCCGAGAGACTTCCGCCGGACGCCCGCTGATAAGGCAGTCCCGCGACGTTTCAACCTCCAAAGTAATGACGAATGTCTTATCTGGTGCTACCGGAGACTGTAATAATATAATAACAATAATAATAATATTAATACTATTGTCCTCCGGGTCCGGGCTACCTACAATAACGGTTGTACGCATTATCTGCTGACCAAAATGTTTTGCAATAAACAGCAATACGTCCTGATGATAGCTGACAGAAGTAACGCGATATATTGTTATTAAAATCGTAGACCATGTAAAGTAGTTACAAAATTATTTTTATTGGACTATCTAATAATCATACAAACCGAAAATGTGAAAAACAATTTATGATTCGAAAAAACTGTTTAGAAAACACATTATGTAAAAACTGAAATTACTATTGAATATTTTTTTGCATAATACAAATTATTAGTTGAACTATAACGGGGGACGGAGTGGCCGAGCGGACTAAGGCGTCGGTTGCGATGTGCACCAACGCCGGTTCGATCCCGGCCACGAGTGGCATTTTTCTTTGGGCAGTCACGGTGTCCGGAGAGAGAGAGAGAGGCCTTCATTCCCCACCCGAGCATGGCAGATACCTACAGATGCCCACAAGAAAATTCTGCCAAACACAAAAACGTGTTCCTCCAACCGTACCAAAAACCCTACAGTAACATCCAACACCTAATATGGCTTTAGTTGCCGGGCTCAAGACCAATGAATAATAATAATAATTAAACTATAATGAATATCGTGTTCATTGTTTAGAGAATTATTGCACGGTTTGAATTTGATAAATCAGAGTTAAATTAAAATATTTATTTAAACACGAATGTGTTATTTATAGATTTCAATCTTCATTTACTGTCCATAATACCGTTACTCAATAAATTACGTGGTTTGTAAATATTTATTTTGTTTAACTTAAATGATTATGTCATTTTCATATTTTAGTTATTTTCATGACGAAAATACTTTCTAAATATAATTCATGATTTTAAAAAGTTTAGAAATAAATTGTTCATATTATAATAATTGTATTATGCGGTGGCTTATTGTAAGCATTACTAATTAAACTAAACGATTCAATTAAACTCTAATTGGGACTGCCTATTAAAAACTTTTGATGAAGTCAGTTTGCAGGTTAATCCCATTGTACACATTGTTACATCTATCTTAATAACTTAACTCTGATTGTGTTCTAAAAGTAAGCTCTCTGTTCGTCGTTGATTATATATCAACTTCTGAATATATTTTATCTTTGTGTTTAAATATTAAAATTAATAAAAGTCCACTAAAGAAGAAGTTAAATAATACATTGATTTAACATATCAATGCAGCTATTTATTATTTATTTATCATGACTATGATAAATTATCATACGGCTGATTCGCTGTTTGCGTAAATTAAATCGGATTTAATATAATATCCTCTTAGTGTTATTGTTCTAGAACCCACAGTTCCGTTATAATAAAACAACAAATATAGGATAATATAAATATTATATTTCAAACAGTATCAAGCCTTGTCCGACTCTGTGAGACTCTTTAAACTTTAAAGATGTAAGGTACTTTGTTTCTATAATATGTACTACGATACCTATAATGTAGGTATAATTAAGACAATATGTATTCAAACAGGGTATTCTAAATGATTCATCAGATTTTAAATGTTTGTGTATTTTTAATTGTTAGGTTGAGAGTAATATATTATATATATATATATATCATATATGATATAAAATAATAATATATCAAATTAATGTAATAGTATCTATAAAAGTTTTACGTAAGCTCCTTTGTCACACAAATAACGTCTAAGCAGAATTCAAATTCATTCAATGCGTATCCGTTGTAATTTACTCCTCTAATTTCTTAGCAGCTCTATGATTGATGCTTATAGTGGTACATAGTAAGTAGGTATCTTTATTTAACATGATCTTAAAAGAAATAATCACATTGTATAAAGATAGGTAACCTAGGAAGCCAGACGAAAAACATCAGATGATTAATTTTGAAAAAGTGAATAACCCTGTATATTTACTATTCACTCGTATTTTACAATGGATAACCAACTTTGTAGTTTTTACACTATATACACAATTTTAGAAAGGTTATATTAATTGGTAAAATATATCAATAATTCTTAACATTTGTATGTAATATATCGAATTTCAGTTGAATATACATGATTCTGATAAACCTTTTAAAAATACAAAATATAAATGCTAAAAGTATTCTGATAATGACTACTTAATTAAACGTTAGTATAAATACACCCCATTAAACTCAACTAAAATCAAAAAAACATTTTTAATTTATGACGATTAACTTTTATTTTTTAAAAATTATAAAAATAATAAAAATAGTTATAACTAAAATAAAAAAAAAAAGTTTTGATTTCCCAACTATAAAATGGTTGCCATTATAATATTCTACGTGGCAGCAATAGGTTTGTCGTCTTAACTCGTTCCCGTAACTATATTTTACATTGTATCTATATATTGTATAATTGTAGTTTGTACCCATATATATTGCATCTACACCAACGTATTGGCCTACCTCTACAGTGGTATACTTGATATCTTTAAATCGATGATTTTAAACAACCTACACTGTCTAAATGTCAAATTGGACCTGGGATATCACTAATAATACTTAAATCAGAATACTCTCTATTCATCTTTCATATACAGACCCATCAGTTTATTTCCGTTCTTCTCCAAAATACCTATTTGAAAATGTATCTTTGAACGTCTATTGCTAGTTATCGAAAAACTAATTCGAATTGCTTACTAACTATTAAACTACTCCTCTATATGTACACCCTATCTATCGAAATTATGGACGACGAGATGGTGGAAAAATCTTTTGCACTAGACAACATTTAATAGTAGATACTAGTGAGAATTTAAATATTGTGGTACCAAATGCCCAGTTTTAAACTAAAATCTATCTTTTCCGCTTACTTCTGCCTCCTAATCTTCTGTCAAATATTATCTAGAAGATTCTTTGTATTCTTGTTAATCACACATTTGATGATAAAATAATATACCTTTACAAAATCTCTCAAATAGATGTGTGGGCCTCCATGGATAAGAAATATGTAAATATAAAATTTATAATTTTGTTTCCATTTCTACCCTTGAGTCACATTGACGGGAATAGTTAATGAAAGATTATACTTATCGTAAGGATTATGTAAATCGCTTACGAAAAATCTTCGTCATAGACATACTGTTAAACTCAAAACCCAATTCTTTTCTTTCCTTCAATTATTATTATGTAAAACAAGAAAATGACCAAAAACGAGAGGAAAAAGTACGCGACAAAATTATAAAGTAAATAATAATGAATAATCATCGTCTTGATCAGCTTTAAATATTTTAACCGTTGTTCCAGGCAAGCCTTTTGATTTGATTAACATCTTAAGCTTCGTTGGCGTTTCAATTAGTGAAATTATTAATAATGACAATTCCAATGAAATTTCTGAAAATATTCTACTGTATTACTTATAAATACGTTGGATCGAAGATATACAAATGACACAATAGTTTAAAGCAGACGACAAAAAATATATTAAAATTGTATAGAAATAGGTTAAGGGATGTAAAATAATTGTACACGCGTTGAATTTTTATGAATAATTGAACCATAATGCTTTTTTAAGTTTAACATTTCAGCTCGTAGGTATTAATATTAAAGTATTTCAAGCGAAAAAAAATGCGAAAAAATCGTTTTAATATTCAAGAATTAAAAAAAAAACAATAGTAATAATCATCATTATTAAGACGATGACGATGTCGAAATTATTAACAGTGCAAATATAAAAAGGCAATAGGTACTTCTATACTCTTTTGGGCGTACCTTGTTCAGAAATAATAACTAAAAAAATGCTGGTGGTATTCGAATATGCGTGAACTGAGTTTTGCTATTTTCCAGTAATAAATGCACTTATTAATAGATTATAATACGACTTATTAGACACATCGATCAAAGCCAGGTACACGTTGTGCCAGTCAGTGATTCAGTGGTATACTATACCGCGTTGTCGTATTCAAAGAAAACCAAACCCGTTCGCCGGTGGTCCACGATTCGCTGACCCGGAAAAGCGTAAGCGTTGGCGTATCATCGCTCGAGTACTGAGTACGGTATGCCTGAGTGTGTGGCACTTACTAAGGAGTTTAACGCGAAGACACGTGACGTTTGGTACCCGAAATGCTCAACATTTTCGCGAACCCCGTCAACACCCCGTCACGATAAAATTACCATCGTCGTCGTCAAGGCTAAATCCCGTTAGAACGGGTTGTGGGCCTCGTGGCAGATACATCGGAAAACGTAGCCGACCGTATGTAACGATACGAAATAATATACGCATATGATATAAATACGTATGGTACATTATGTGGCGGCCACAAATGTTTTAACGAAACAATCGTCACACTTCCGCCAAAAAGGTATTATAATAATATATATTATTACCTACAATGCGAGTACAATGTCGTTATATGCGTATCGTTGATAAACCGCGCGCAGAACACAATGCGTTTTCGGCTGTTTTCCGTCGATAAAACGTTTTGCACATCCCAACGAATTCGGATCCTGTTAATATAAAAGCGCATCGTGTCGTAGGCACAGTCGTTATTAGGTGTGCGCCCGTCATTGACGTACGCACTAGTTGTGTACCATTTTCGGGCGGTTGCTCTCGGAGCGTGTGTAAAGTATTATTACTCATTACGGCGCACTTTGATACGTCTTTCATATTATTATGTTGTGTAACGTCGACGGTGTGTACATACCATACGACCATCGGCTATGAAATATTATTATACATGTTGAATACCACGGTAAATACCGCGCGAACACGGTGGTTGCAGACGATTTTTCTTCGCTGACGATCCGTCCGAAAATCGATAAACATAATAATATTATTGTTATCAATTATTGTTATGATAGGAACCACGGTAATCGTCAACAGTTCACCAATATAACACAATTGCGAAAGCACACATTGGCTTATCGTACAATTATTATTTTTAATTGGCTCTGCATTATTATTAATTTTTTTTTTCATTGATTAACCCGCGGCGACATAGAGTCCATTGAGTGGTTTTTCAACTGTGGGGGAGGGTACTGTAGGTTGGGTTCATGCGTGTGTTTTGTATTATTATGTATATGTATTAATATTACATAAATACAAAAAAATTATGGGACGAAAAGGGTTTGAAGAAATGTTACGACTTCCAGATATTGTGATGGACGAAAACCGATCCAATTTAATTACAAAAATTCCTGGGAACAAGTCAGTACGATTTTATTCCTATTAAAATAACGACTGTAAAAATTAAAACGATTTTTTTGCAAATTGTGGTTGTGTAAATATTTCAGTTCAGTTCAGGTCTTGTTAAAATTTTAATATTATTAAAAAAGTACTGAGAATTTAACTCTTAACTTTTTTAATGACAATAATATTCAGCCAGTACTTAGTTAATCGTCGCACTAATATATTATTATTATTATGTACTATAAATGTCTACAATCGACTAACCGAAAAATAAAGAACTTGTGATTAAGTACCTAAACATAAACCATTATTAACAAACATTTTTAAAATGTTCCTTGAAACAAAATAATTATGTATAATTTTTTACATTTACAGTTTAAAAACTTAGTCTTGTTTTTTTTTCGATTTGAATCATTTGCCGACTTGCCGTTTCTCTACATGTGCACGTACACGTATGTAATACTATCTCCGTTTATTTGATATATGATGTATAAAATGTAAAATAAGTTCGGTTGAATTTCGTACCACGTGGCAACCTCGAACTTCTCCAACACACAATTGTTATTATGATGACGACACGATGAATGGGTAAGCACAATAAAAAACATAATAAGAAAAAGACGCAACTGGATTTGAATATAATACTGCTCAAAAGTGATATGGGTTAGGGTAGAGGACACATTCTCAAAATGAAATTAACTTGGTAAAGAAGTTGACTGGATACATGTGCGAGGACTCTTGACTTTAATAATCATCCCGACTTCACCAAAACCATCTTACCGTATTTACACTCAATATTTTCAATGGTATAATAATATGTTGGAAATAAAATCCAAAGTTTAATAACGTACGATTTCAATGGACTGAATAAAAATAGAAATTAAATTAAATAATACATTGCTTTAATATGTGGAACATTTCATTCAGTGCAGCTAAAAAATTCATAATATTGATTTACTTATACCTAATAATAAGTCAATTATCTATGTAATATAATTAGCAAAAAGAATTATTAAATTGATGGAATTAAAAATATTTTTATTTATAATTTTGTCAACTATAACTACTCATTAGTTATATACTATTCATTATTTATAGGTTATACATAACTTTAGTTTTTTTCAAAGCTAATACAAATTATACATTATACATATTATAGTGAGCATACAATTGGAAAACTTGAAAACGTATAAAACGTCAATCTTCATCGATTTTCTCTATAGGGATCAAAATTTGATTTGAAATTTCCAAAAAAAAAATAATATAACAATACAATGATACGTGCGCCGTATTTACATATGGAAAATGACAATGTTTCTTTATTTATTTTTTTTAAACTTAGATTATTTTAATTTTAAGCGTTAATATAATTTTTTAATTTTCCAAAAATTTTGTTTTTTTTTTTAATTTTTCGAAACTGATTTTTTTCGTAAATGTCTTATTTCAATATTCTTCGATTTTTTCATATTTACCGAAACTAAAAAAAACGGGGTTTTATGCCATTTCCTGGAAATTGTCCGAATATAATGTCCTATTACATGATATTAATTATGAATAACTTTACCTGACTATTTTCGATATATATCTACGTTCGCACGATCTATATATTTTATTCCAGAATATTAAAATATGAAAGGTTGGAAAGTGAATATTCTCTGAACGCTATATACAACACTAACTAGGTAACTTTAAAATTACTATAATTTATTTTATATTTTGGTGATGTACTTTTTTCTTAGAAAATAACCAACGAAAAAATATATCTATTTTATAATGAATGGTTGTGTTTTTTTTAAATAAGTGTTGACGGCCGACGGCGTAACAAATATTATCTGTAAAATTAAATCTAAAGTCCCTTTTTTAATTTAGGTTACGGAAAATGTAATTTATTCATATTGTGGTGCTATAACTTAAAAACGTTATGGATAGACCGTTTAAATTAAAAACAAAATAAATAAATAATTATGTCTATCAGCCTACACAATACTGTTTCAATAATATGATGTACAACCATACGAGATACTCAATGTGCTACGTTATATTTTTTTGGTCAACTAACATTGTAAAATGTTTTGTTTCTGGTTTCCGAAGCCGTCCGCATAAAATTATAAAACCCTTTATAATGTAATTATTGTAATATAAATAGTATTTTTGAAGTAACAATTGTATTGTTTGAACATAATATCGATTTTTTCAAGACATTTTTTTTTAAAAAGTTGGAAGAGTTTTGTTTTGCATATTATTCTATAATATCCAGTACCACAAATGGTATATTATTACTATTATTGTTAATATGAGTGTGTGTTAGTCTGCAGAAAAATAATTCACCAACGCAGAATGTATACCATGTAATAATTTACTGAATAACAGTTTTATTATTGATGTACGTTCATATTATTTACAAATATATGTATTTGATAAATATTTAAAATGTTTTCAACTATATTTGTCTTATTAAGTTTTATGTCACACCTTTTAAATCTTATGTAAGTCATGTGAATAATAAAATATTGACAAAATGGTTCAATCTTTTAACTAATTAAAAAGTTTTAACATGGCATTTTATTCGAAACTCTCTTTGACCGCGAAACTTCAAACCAGATAATATGACAAAGACGACTAACGTCTATAAAAGTTTAAAGTGTATACAATTTTAAGAAAATATCAATTGCTGATAAATCAGTCATCCATAGTTTTGCGAACCATTTAATATTTATTTTCATACACTTTTATACTCATAACTTTCTTTCAATGAAAACACTTAAAAGTGAATAGTAAAGTGAGACTTAGTTTTATAGAAATTTACACTTCAAAATATATTTGAACTTCTCTGACTATAGGGTACCTATTAAACATTTGATAATAATTCTGACATTTTTTAAAATTAATCGCTATAACCTAACAGTTACTCTCATATTATTATAGTTTAAATATATGAATTTATATAATAAACTTGAGTCTATGAAATTGAAAATAAAATCATAAACAACTTGAATTCCAAAGTTACTAAGCACTTTTGGAAAATTAAAAATAATTAATTTCAACAGAATATGTGCAGTTTCGCATATATTTTCGAATTTTTACAGGGATAAATATTTTCAAAGGAATTATACAGACACGATATTATAATTTATAATATCTCTTACGGCCTCGTGTCACACATTTCTGAACTATTTTATGGTTTACATTAGCCATCGTTCATGGAACTAATACTTTACCTCACATTAAAACTATAAACTTCGTTTTTTTTTTAGAAAATGTTGATATCATAGAAATATAATACATACAATGTTACAATATAATATTTGAATAGGTAAAAATATAAATTATTGTCAAAACTCGTATCATGAATCATGATGTGTATAATATTTTAGTTGCCAGTAAAACTGTAAACAAATTTCAACAAATAGCAAGAATTTGTAATCAATCACAATATTACATGCAACTAATTGAAACTAATTTTTGTCTTATAGCGATTCCCATGGAACTACTGCTATACTGAAATCTGTAGATAAATAAAATATTTCTGGAGTTCTAACAGTCACACTTATTAAGCATATAACTATTGAAATGTTTAATTCCAAAGTACATTTTACACTACTTATTACCTAGTAATTAGTACCTATATAATATTAACTTTTTCTAAAACAAAATTTTTCTTTTTTGAAAATAATTAAATGATGGATAAAAATTAATATCTTACAAATGATTCTATACATGTTTTTACAAAAAACTCCGATTTTTAAAAAAAATAAAATAAAACGTAGATTTCAGAGAAATATTCCAGCCAAAACTACACATCTCAATAAATTTCTTTCACAGTTCATGTATTGATTTATAATTTAACGTGGAAAACCAAATACATTTTTATCAATACCAAAAAAGAACTTTAAAATTATTCCAGAACTATGAACGTAAAAATTAAAATTGCTGTTTATAAAATTATAACAAAAAATAGTTTTTTTTACTTACAGTTTACGTCTAGATTGCCATACAGAAAAATCAACGCAACGATAACCAAATATCTGTAAAACATCTTTGATTGAAATTCTCGATGACAATTTTTATTTCAACGTTTGTTTTTACTGCAGCCCTCGCCTTTCGTTTCAAACGCCATTCCCGTGCGACGAATTAGTTCCCCTAAAAGAAAAAAAGAAATATCGTTTGAATCTTTTAACTATGAAATGTAGCTAAGTAAATTTTTTTTATTGTGTTGTTTTCACAATGACGAACAACAGTTATTTAAATAAATATTATATATAGGTATTCTATAGTCATGCCCAAAATCATTATTGCCAGTATAAATTAACTAACAGTATAATTAAATTACTATTCATATATTAATGTATGTACATATTTGTATATAATGTCTACTCTCACGTAAAAAGTTGAAAATCAAATAAATAAACTGTAAACAATATGATAATATTGAATTGGTTTTTTCTACCACTGACTCAATTCATATATCGTTACAATATAATACAGTATGTCCCATAAGTCCCGTATCACCCTTAATATCTCCATGGAAAATCAATTTATTCAAGGAAATTATTACAAAAACATAACTTGCTCTATCTTG
>NC_042494.1:38089860-38095551 GCF_005508785.2 Acyrthosiphon pisum | reverse complement strand
TTCAAATCAAAACTTTAATTAGGTATGTAAAAGTATGTCATGCTGAAATAGATATTTATATTGAAATGTGAAACAATTAATATTTTTGTTATAAATTATCAAAAACATAACTTGCTCTATCTTGGTCAATTTTTATTCAATGTTTATATATTTTTTTTTTTGAACTGTTTTAAAAATATGTTCAACAAAATGGCTATCTTACAAATTTTAAATTTCTTAAATGCATAAAAAATTTTTTTTTGAATTTTTGAATTTTTTTAAAAAAAAATTTAATTTTATGCCAGTCAATCAGAATTTTCATACTTAGTATTGTAAAAAAACCCGCGTTTAAATGTATTGATTTCCCATGGAGATATTAAGGGTGATACGGGACTTATGGGCCATACTGTATAATATGAGTATAATATGTGACGTACCATTAAACGTTGCTTAAATAATTAAACGTTTATATTATCATTGCCCTATAATGTATACCTACTATAACGTATGTCTCGTACTTTCATGGAACAGAATGATAGGGTTAATGCAGCAACTTGTAAAGGTCAATTGTACGGGAAAACTGAATAGAGTGATATTTATTCAAACGGTACCGGTGATAAATGTTTATCTCCGAGACAAACTTTTTTATTTGGTTGGTATATTATAGTTTTTCATCTTTGATCCATACAAAGCCATAGTCGCAAACCTAATCATTATGTTTAATGATACATCATAATAAAATCAATATAAGTATACTATTGTACTGAATTAATAAAAATAAATATTAATATATTATATTGTATACAACATAACGAGTGTTACAGTGTTTCACCAAGCATGCTCATCCCCCTTTAAGGGTTAATAATGCATTTAGTAAAATTATGATTTTTGGAATTTATGCAATATTCAAATATTATCTTGTGTTGATACTAGAATACTTTTTTAATGAGATTTACCTTTTTTCTGTATATTTTTAACTGGATGATTTTTTTTTTACATTAAAGCATTTCAATCTAAATTCAAACAAGTATTTTCTGAATTATTAAGCTTTATGTAATAACAATAGTCCTTAATAATGATCTTACTTTAAATATTAAATATTTACTAAAATATATATTATAATATTTAGTCTAGTATTTATTACAATCAGAACATTTTTAAAAATTATAAAATGTTAATAAAATCATATTAATTTCAATAATTTTAAAACCATCGTAGCCTCCATATTTATTATAGACACATTATCATGGACTATTATACTTAGTAGTTAAAGTTTAATGAATCAGAGAAGATAACTACTTTAAATCAAATTTCGATTAAAAATATCAACATTTAAAAAAAAAAATCATTTCCTTTAACAACTTTCAACAACAAGGGAAATTCACATATGAAAAATGAAGTTTGTATCGCCATCACAAGAAACTTTTAAATGTCAAAAAAATCAAATTACCTATTTGAAAATATGGCTCTTAAACTTACTTAAAAAATTCCAAAAATTATAGTTTGAATAAATGTATTATCAAAGAAAAAGTTGGCTTGGAGAATCATACGTACTGACCTCAGCGCTCTACTGTATATAATTAATTTTAATAATTATTTTCTACTGCTTACTATACATTTAGTAACAACAATATTAGACACGATAAAATATGACTATATTTAAGTGGATATTTATTTATTAAAATGTCTTAAGAATTATTTTCATTCGGTTAGTCTACATTGATTAATTGCATGAACCCATATAAACGGTCCTTAAATTAATTGATTCTCGTACCTATATAACAAGGAAAAACTTTCAGCTGATAATATTTTCGATAAATGTCACACAATTTATCGTATTTTATTAATTTCATCACCATTGTGTGTACATTGACTGGTGTGACGTAAATACGTAATAATCTGTATTGTAATAATTTACGTTTTTAGATAAAATAGCTGAAAGTTATCGCGAAAAAATACTTCATAGTATATGGGGTAATTATTCATTACAACAACAAGTTGATTTTATTTTGTTTATATATATTTATGTTCATTAGCCATAATCACGACCCGCCAATATCGGTTTGTCCACGGTAAAATACCATTTATCATTATATAACAATAGCCGGCAGTGGATAAAACATAATATTAAACCACCACCAAAACAATATAGTATATTGACCGACCGCCTCCTACATTGACTGAGCACAGATATAAATTAAGCTACGCGTGGTCATTGATCGCTTATCGATGCACATAATATTAAGTATATAAAAAATTAAAAGGTTTATTTTTGGGAAAGTTGCTCCGTACACATATACATTATGTAATCATCGATTAGTATTTTATGTTATTAGAAAAAAATAGAAGCCATTATAAAATAAAATATTATCCTTTACATCATGCGGTGATGTCTTCTATAATATCACGATCGTATATCCTGTAAACTACTTTTTCGGCGACAAATCGTGCAAAATGTCAGTCACAAGTCATAGCACACATATTTTTTACAGTTAATTTATTTTATTTTAGATTATTTTTGACCTTTATATGTACATATTATGAAAAATCTTTTGAACTTTGAACAATAAATAAATCCAATTTTAAAAATCGCATGTCTGCAAATTTTAATTCTCAAATAAGATGTAAACGTGTAGTTTAAACTTCCATAGTTCATTCGAATGTTTTTAGTTATAAT
The DNA here is from genome assembly GCF_005508785.2 of Acyrthosiphon pisum. Taxonomy (NCBI): domain Eukaryota; kingdom Metazoa; phylum Arthropoda; class Insecta; order Hemiptera; family Aphididae; genus Acyrthosiphon; species Acyrthosiphon pisum. Next base: position 38,092,895 of record NC_042494.1, on the reverse strand, counting down.
TCTACTATCCTAAGCAGTAAGCACTTATATTTTTTATTTTTTTTAAAGAAGATGTGTATAATTCTGGAATCAAAATTGTAAACTCAAATAATAGGTTAAATGTTAGTATAATGTAGCTCATATAATTTTAAATTTACTGCATATTATAATATTGTTTACGCATAAATGTTATGTAATATGTTATAAGCATTGCACAAATATATTTATTAAAATAATTGTCAATTTAAATTACAACATTTTAAAATAATATTATCAATCAATAAATATATTAGATTTAGAGCGTGGTGATGAATTTTTTGAATTTTACAATGATGTGAATTTTTTTTTATATGTGTCTGTCATCGCCTTTTGGAACAGTATTAATTATTTGGTTACATATTAAATGAAAAATAACGATTTTAGTTATTTTGTTGTAATTTAAAAATATTATTCCTTGGAACATTCAAAGTATATAATTATATTTTATACATACAATTGCATTTTCAAATGCAATGTTTTCGGTAAAAATGTATTCAACCTACTGTATACAGTAATATATTACTAACGTCTATAAATAGTAAAATAAATTGCTTTAATAGCAATAATATCATAAAATATACTTAGACTAACTTAGTAATATAGGCTGACAGACCAATCAGAATCATTTACAATAATATTGTATTTCTTTAAAGTAAAATTTAACATAAAATCCGTTGCAGTTATCCACGTGACACCGAATGTACAGCTAAGTGGTATCCACTTGCCCGTCGAATAAACGATTTTTACTAAGTATATATTATTTTAAAGAATTTATTTTAAGAGATTTCGGGGGATTATATTTGACTGGGAATAATAATAAAGCATTTAAATGTTTTTATAGTGCCTATTTATAGAATAACTAAAATGTATGCCCACACTAATTGGCTAGATGGTTATAATATTATAATACCAGTAATTTAGTATAATGAAGCGTAGTTAATTTTTCTAATTGATGGAATAAAATAAACGAACTCTTCAAAAATGATACCAGTGTTTCGTAACGATTAGGCGCTGAATAAGAGACTACATTCGAATTAATCTAATCCAGTAAGCACTAGGCAACAGGTCGTTATTAAAGTAAAGTCATCGCGCACAGTCAATCTCCGATCCCCGATCTTTCGCTTCTCCGCACACGTAAGAACTACTCTATTCTAATACTGTCAGAGCTTAAACACTAGTGAATGCGTTTTAGGTTCTTAGCGGAACAATATTGATTTTACAATGCGATGTGTGTTGTTTTTTTGTATTTGTCATCACCGCTTGGGGCAGAACACCGCTTCGATTTTCTTCAATAGTATCTTGTATGATGGGAAAGTGAATCTAGTTGGTGCATTTGGGAGGTCAAAATTTAAAATTTTCAATAGTTTTAGAAAGCGCATGGAAACACAAAATAAAAATTAAGAAAAAACGGTAATTAGGCCAAATAAAAACCAACCAGTTGAATTAATTAAGATGTACCTACGTGCTACAATTTTTACTGTCATACACTCTTGACCGCGACACCGCGTGAATTGTGATTAAACGGCAAACTTGTTAAATTGCTTGTTCGTTATATTATCAGATGTATGCATAAGTGTACGACGAGTATTCATTGCACCAGAGATTCATATCAGGTTCGATGCGATCACAACACTTGCACAGAGTTCAATTGTTTGAGTAGATATAACGCTAACCTTTTTTTTTCTTCTTAAGTCTAATATCATTCCGTATGAACGGAGTAGAGGTAAATTCACAGAATATACAGAGTGTAACAGATAGAACTAACTTTTTGAATAACTTTTGTTTTACATTTTAATCAATATTTAAAAATGTTTACAAGAAAATGTAAAAAAAAATTGTATTTGAATATAAATGACGGAATGATATAATAAATATATTATTGTATATAGATACATTAAATATACCATATTACATATCGTATGTAATATTATAATAGATTTTGAACAAACTGAAAAGGTAGCATAAAAATTACGTATGAATTATTTTAATTATGAGATATTATTTTTATAGATGAACGACAATAATATTATGATCATAATCGAGAATAATTATTGTGATTTCTTTTACAATAAATAATAGATATATTAGATTAGTATATTATATTACAATAAGTACGCCATTTAAAATTACCTACATTTTATTTGTATTTTGATTTAATTTAGAGATAACAAATTATCCATAAATATAATACACTTCTTCCGGAAGAAATTATTTTTTTAATTTAATTTAAAAACATATGACTATTTTTTGGCTATACAAATAATATAATATAATTACATACTGTAGTTATTGTTATTACTTATTGCTAATTTCTGTAAATTATATATCCTATATTTTGAATTCAACCACTGGGGTGGTAAATTGTATTCTTTTTAGTTTTTATTGTAGAATAGAAATGAGGTAGGTTTGCTCGTCAAAATCTATATAAAGTGTGTGTGGTTTGGTTAGACTATACTGACAAAGCGTGTAAAATATACAATTAAATGAATTCAATGGTTAATAAAAACCATTCTTTCAAAAATTAGAGTTAGGAAATTTTCATAGGTATACCTAAATGGTCTCATCGTCAGAGAGGTGAAAGTGCCGATTGTTCAAAAGCACGTTCTGTTTTTGACGATGTTTACACTTGTTGCGTCAGCTTGTCTGTTCTGTTTGTAACCACCAATTCAACTATACGAGTATTTATGATTGAAACAGTTGAAACTTATCACTTATCAGGGCACATATTTGAAAACTCAATACCTATTAACTAAATTATTATTTTGATCAATAATATTTCAGTGATACACCAAATATAATATATTAAGTTTTTTTAACTATATAATCACGGTAATTCTATTATCCGCAAAAAAATACTATACTACCTATACACTATAATAAAAATATCATACTTGAATACTTCTAATAGTTAATAGTCAAAATATAAGGAACCGGTCCAATGTGTGATCTACCAATGGCTGGTCTAATGCTACTGATTGCTTCTTATAATCATACTGCAAAAGTATTTTTAAATCTGA
>NC_042494.1:38017015-38087124 GCF_005508785.2 Acyrthosiphon pisum | reverse complement strand
AGATTGTACCAGTCAATTACAGTGGAATTACTTCTATCTGTCCATAAAACTGCATTATGTACTGGTATCATATGTACCCAATACCAGACGAGTTCTATTATTTCTGTTAGAGCCAAATTACTATGACATTTACCATTGAGGTCTGTATAAGTAAAAAATGGATTTCCTGCGCGAATTGACTGATATGTTTGGCATCCTTTTTTCGTACACCTCATAGTAACAATTTTTTAAAAGTACCGTCCGAATTTCTTTTTTTACTGGACCTTGTTGTTTCACGTAATTGTCCACCACATTCGGTGCCATCAATATTCTTTTTTGAGCAAACCAATTGTTACTTAAAAGGTTTTTACTTTTTAAATATTCAACGCATTTAAATTCATCAACAATTATATATCAGTATAAATATCCCATAGTTGTAGTAGAATTCATTTTAAATCGGTACAAAACTAAATTAACTAAATTAAAAAATATTATAGACACTCGTGAAAAAAAAATGGAAAAAATTCACCAACAAACGAAATGACACGAGTCACGAACAAATGCTAAATGGTAACTGAATGTTTAAGTTACATTTTAAAAATACAATACGGTCACAAAATCCATATCTTATTGATAATAAATTATATAGATTAAGTCGTAAAATCCATATCGTATCTATAGTAGGCACTGTAGTGTAAAATATAGGTATCTGTTATCGGTAGATCACACGTTGGACCGGTCCCGTTTTTTCTTCTAAAATATTTCAAAAAGCATTATTAAGGGAAAAGTTTCCTGAACATTCGTTGTATTTTCAATAATACAAATATTATATTATATTATTATGATCAAACAATTAAACAAAATTATATTTTATTTATTTATTGGTTAAATTAATTGTATTTGCCAGAACTACTTAGATAATACAAAATCAAAAACATTACTCAAACAATGTCCATACGTAGTTTTAATTGGCCAATATTGTTTTTTTTTTTTTTATTGTTACTTGTAGAAAAAATTGTTTTTCATAGTTATAACATATTACAAATATTTTAGTTTTTAATTATCTTAAATTATCCGTGGAAAATTAAAAAGTAATTACTGCCAATATAAAATAGACGATTTTTCGTTTCCTTCAAAGTAGGTAAGTGATTTTGTATTATTTTATAATGATATCGCAATGAGTCATCGAATTATTTTAATGTTTTGTTCTTTATACATTTTACAAAATATTGTATTTTTGAAGAATTAGATTTTTAATGTACCTATAGTCTTACATTGTTATATAATATATAAACGAAACCGTTTAAGGAGTTAGCTACGGAGTTCAACGACTTTGCAGTTGTTGCTCAGAAATACAGCTTGAAGTTTATTGTGATTTGGATTACTGTAATTGGATGTTTAAAAAAACACTGGAGAATTTTTCACTGTATTTTTATTGAGTTTCGTGACATAAACATGAACAAGAGAAAAATAAGTCTATCAGGATTAGGTCCACGTCGAAATAAATCAGGTGCAGCTTTTGTAAAACTAAACGAAGCGGATGACAGACGTACTACACAGCTACAGAGAATTGTGGAGGAAAAATACTGGAAAAAATCAATTTTAAGCTTTAACTGTAGTGTCTCGTTTTTTTTCTTTCCACCCGTCCCGTGATTTGTGTGTCGACTTTCGAATAGCCCAATAATAATTACCGTACGTAAAAAGCAATTACGAACCGAAGAGCATGAACAAAATTGTTAATACCTACCCACGACATATTCTTTCATATTTTTGTGTCGAAAATTATTACTACGTTGTAAGTGGAAAAGACATATATCAATTCTAAGACGACTGTACATATGAATTAAACTTCCGGCCGAGGAGATGTTATTTATGCTCTCTTCAAGATTAATGGAACGTCTGCACTATATTATTACATTACATACACAAACAGACGAACACAATTTATATACATATATTATATCTATACACACAAAGATTGTAGTAAATACTTGAATCGATTACTAGGTCGGCGGGTGTAGAACATGCCTCCGCTATTATATTATTAAAGGTTTATCACCCCACGTTCATACCCTTTAAAAAAATATTCAATTTCCACTATGTATAAATCACGGAAAAATAAAAAATGCATAATAAATTTAATTTTAATAGATACGTGTATCGTATCATATATTTTTCGTTACGAATTTTTATAAAAACCAAAAAATAAAAACGTAAGACGTGGCTTTTTTTTATGTATTTATTTTTTTATTTTGTCAACCAAATACGGTCGCCTATTAATATCTTTAACTGGGCTATGTACAATGTACGTGGCAACATCAATCGTGTGCATGTAGGAGGAATGGTTTTAAAATCCCATTCAACTCGGGCACAATATCGAAGGCAATCAATTGCACTACGATTTTGAATCATTTCTGGCGAATAGTCTTGAAGTTTCACTGACGTCCGTAAAGAAGATCGCAAAAAAAAAGCTATCAGCGACTTCTTTTTGTCTCCTGTAAAACCAACCACCTCCCCTCCTCACCATGGGCCAATCTTACCCACGACCTGAACTTATGTGTGTGAAGTGAAACCGTGTCTGTTACAAAGTGTGCGCATGGGGTCGTGACGGAGGGGTAGCACATTTATTGGAACATTTATTTTACAGTCGACATTTTGTTGTTGGTCGGTATATGAATCAGCTTCATGAAATCTTTTTTTCCTAAAGGACAAATCAATTATCCGTTAAATTTAAAACGAAAATATTAAAATATTATTCCGATTGTCTAGAAATAAATGAAAATCATATTATTTTTTAATACCGTTAAACCACAGGCACAGAGATATTCGTGGACAACAAAAACTATTACAGAATATCAAATTTCAGAAAATATATGGTATCAGTAAACACTTATTCAGTAGTAAAAAAATAACACACGGTTTATTCTATGTACTCATGGTTTAGATATCGACATCAAATCGCATATAAAATTTCACTTTAAAATAGTTTAATTAAATAAATTGCCATATATAATATCTGTAATAATCAAACAAATTTAAAAAATAAACATTAATGAGCCGATAACATGCATTTTTAAAAATAAACCTTTACCTTTGTTCATTAGAATAAATGCAGCTCAGCATTTTTTCTCCCTAATATAGTAAACATTTTAGTGAAAAAATTCAAAGTTGAAGTCTCACATAAATTTATGACAGCATTTTGTAATAATAATATTATAATAGTATTATAATAACGTTATACTAATATTATTCGTTATTATAATGTTATAATAATATTATTAAACAAAAAATTGCTGTCTGGGAAATTGATTAGACACTAGCAGGTGCACAAAGTTATAAAAACTTAATAATTCTGGCATTACCACTTGTGCCAATTTATTTTTGTATGAAAAGATAATGTAGTACTTTCATAGTCAATAAAATGTATAAAAGTACTCGACAATAAAATAACCTTATATCAATATTATATTATGTGATCTCAATTCTCAATTTACTCGTGCATTTATTTTACAAACAGAACACTATAAACTAATAAATTTATTTTAATATAATTACAAATTAATTCTACAAACAATTAAACGCATATACGTACAATGTCAATATGTATTCGTTATTTTCTAGATGACTACACATTTAGGTTGAAAACAGTTACTGAAAATGCGGGGATCAGACACAGTTTATCGAAAGAAAAAAATATATAAATCCTTCTTTTGTATTCGAATTTTAGTGTATAGGTATATTTGAGGGGTCTCTCGCAGATTCCTAATTTAATACGATTTAGGTACCTTGTTTAATGGTCTAAAGACTAAAATTAAAACTAAATGCCCGCGCGAATTGTGTTTGCTGTGCTTACAACTTGCTCTGGTTGTTAAAAATATGATACTATTGAGTTTTATGTGAAAATATAAATCGATAAAATATTGGCTTCACTGTTGAATTTTAGGAGGTACTGGTACAATGGAAAGACGTTAAGATCTTAAATTCTTGGTGTTCTGGTAAATCATAGACAGGGTTGAATTCAATGATGCGTTTACTCGGAGTATTGTTACGGGAGTAAGTAATAGTTTTTTTTTTATGAGGTCGTTAAACGAAAAATCATTGGCAAGTAAATTGGGTGTATGAAACTCGATACCAAAAGTAATTTAGCCGTAACTACCTACTACTATAAGGTAGGTAAGTTTTAACTTTTTAACAATATAGTAATGTACAAAATACGAGCATAGTATTATTAATGCATGCATGCGTAATGCGTATGGTAAATATTTTATTCTAATACTAATGTGGTATACTGATAAGTCACTTGTATATTATAATAACTTGATTTGTATATTTCATGAGAGTGTACCGTAATAAATATATTACTTCCATATTGCAAGTCTAATAATTATTACAGATTTGTAAAAAAAAAAAAAATAATTTAAGTAAAATACGCGTGATATCACAGAACGGGAGAATAAAAACAGGAAAACGTCTGATTGTTTTAGATTTATTTCCGTCGAAACTTTTAATTCGTCTATTTTTGATTTATTTTCTATCTAGCTAGAACCTATGACCATATGCGCGGAAAGTGATATCAGTCATTAAGGACTCTATTTCCTTTCTTGGTGGGTCCCATTCGTCCAAAATCCAAAACACAAGTCTGTACCGAACACGAAACAAGTAAATGCAGAGTTTTTGATTAAACACACATATAATGGCGACTACCCAGTCACCAGCCGACTATACCACCGCAGCACCGTCACCGAAGTCGTCGAGGGGGAAAAATAAATAAAACGGAAACACACACTTGAGAATTATATTCGTGAATGCAGGTTAGGGTTTCACTGATGCTTTTAGATTTTAATAAACTATGAATTATTATAAGTAATAAGTAATAACTATTATATTTCTATAATTGTTTGTATTAAAGGGCAAAGCATAATAAGTATGGTTCTATTTTATTTGCTTCCGATTTCAATCGGTAGATCAACGCGATAATAGAAACACGCGTGTTTTTACACAAAACGAATCGCCCGACCACCATGCAAATTCTTTTCAAAGTAATCTTTTATGGGAAAGAACTTAAGGTCCTTAGGTATACCGTATACGTACCTACAATAAAGGCGACTTTTAAATTGTTTATTTCTAATGCAATAGCTGGTTGAATTGTCGTAATCATTTTAATATACGATAAGGGTAGACACGTGCTGCAGCTGCAGATTGTTTAAGCCGATAAACTCTGTTGGTTGTTGATATTTATGTCAAGGTATTAATAAATTTTATAATAAAATCTGTAAACAATAATATTCTAAGCATTAATATTAATTTGAGGAGCGAAAAATACTGAATTGTACAAAAACTCTTCTTTGACTATGTTAAAAATATTTTTAAATAATAAAGAAGATAAGTGGATGTCGCTCTGCTGTAAAGTAGATTACAAGTGGGTCATTATATAATGGTTGTATTAGACTTGAATTTAATGATATAAATCATTGTATAAGAAAAACGATTCTGAGCGGAGACGGTTTGTCAGTCTGGATATTTTATATTTTGTTATTATTTATTTTATCATGTAAGTTGAATTAATATTAAAATTTTTTATTCGTTTCTATGGTGATAAACAAAGCGTTAGAAATTAAAATCCCATTTTTAGCGTTTTTTCGTGATTTTCCCGTGGTTTTTCCCGTGGCATTAAATAACTATTAAGAAAATCGAAAAATGACCTCTCAATCTTGATCCGATTTGCTAAAAGATAAGGTACTATATGTTGAAATCGAAACACTCCTTCTGGAAGAAATTTTGTATACAGGATATAAAAAGAATACAAAAAAAAAAAAAATTTCTGTGTCGCTCCGCTCAGAATCTAAAATAACTTAGAAAATATTTTAAATCATTTCCCCACGAGCGTATATATTATTATCGGTTGTCAATGACAACAAATTATCGAGAAAAATGTATAAATTTGTAATACTACTTGTCTTTATTCCATACATGATATTCAAACAATTTACTGCGATTTAGTTTTGTATGAAACATACTTACATACTATAACCGATAACTTTTGGAATTTACCCACACACACACACACACACACACACACACACACACACACACACACACACACACACACACACACACATCTGTTGGCGGTGTTGTTGGTCAACAGGTCATTAGAGGTGGACGGATAAGGTCAATAGAAAAAACACGCGTAGCATGCAATGTCCTTTCTTCCTTTCTCCGAGGAATTCGCTGTGAAATGGATATATTATAAGGATATCGGCTATGTATAAACATATATATAATTATACCATATACAATGTGTAATATATTGCGAACATTATATATATGTACAACGGTGGACTAGAACCCTTCTTGTCGCGCGCTCACTCACTTCCGGTACGCCAATTAATAACGACATTACTGGTCCAAGTAATAATAATAATTAATAACGCGAAAGGACGTTTAACGAGGTTTCCTCTAAAATCGCGTGTCGTAAACAGTTGAGGCATGTGCACACAAAACGGTGGGCGGCGGAGGATGACCGTCTCTCCGTCAGTGCGATCGTCCACCCGTATGTGTCTGTGTTAGTTCGTACGCCACCGGTCATGCCACCGATATATCACAACACACACACACACACACACACACAATACGGTGTTTGCCGGGAGACTTAGCACCGTCCAAAGGATACACTGCTCGTTATCTAAAATAATAATATTATAATAGGTAATAGGTATGAAACGTGTGCGTGGTATACGCCGTTGGGTATCTGGTAGCAGATACCTGCGCCTTGCCAAATACTCACTAGGTCACCTGTCCGATGATAAATTACGCGTATCGGACGCCACGTGACCATCCCTACCATATAAGCACGTCCAGTGAATATTATTATTATTATTATTATTATTATTCGCACCAACTGCCAAGCCGCAGGCCGCACACGACGTACACATTTCATTGCGAACGAGGCGTAAACGTTTTGTTGTATGTACGTCAAATTTAGACTGACACGGAAAATATTTATACATGCTGATTTATAAGAAGAATTTATTATACATTTATACTAGGGCGGGGTACCTGCAATAATAACCGAATTGCATGACTATAAACTATAAAATATTAATAAAATGTTTCAATCAAAATTGTAATTAATTAGTAACTCATTATCAACAATCATGAGTATTTACGGTAACAGGTAATGTTTACAGCCTTACCCTTACGCAATACACCTCTAATCGTTTCGACAAAGAATTCATGACAAACTTTTGGATATTGTTATAGTATAATATCATAATATACGATAAACTCGCAACGATAAATATATCCATAGGCCATATAACTAGTCGATAATCACCAAATACCCTCTAACTACGAAGTAAACTATATACCTACAGGCTACAATAATAATATTAAATCACATATTTACATGATAACCTAAGAACTTGAAACTGTTTATTATAATGTCACTATAATAATTTAATATAAAATAAAAATGATGTAATATTAAAATGTGTAAAAACAATATTAATATAACCGAAACCAATAGTGTGTAACTAAACACAAAACTGGTATTTATGCAATTTGCATTTTTAAGCAGTCTGAGAAATTAAATTTATTATTTATTTTATTTTCAGTGAAGTTTCTTGTAACAACATTTTAAAGCAACCCATTAACTTGTGGGATAGAATTTAATTTTAATAGCTTTTAATGAAATAAGTGTTTGAAAACGTTAATATCTTTTTTGATTTTGGGAAGGTAATGAGCTTTGGTGTGTGGTATGCAATGTTATCAATGAAAATAGTTTCCGATTCAGTAAGCAGTAACCGTTAATCTTTAAAAATGTTAAAGAAACGTATGGGTGTCAAGTGTCAACAACAGATTCCTAATTATTTTTGACAAAGATACTGTCATATTTTTTTTTCGATTTCACTTGACGACTGCACGTTGTTACATACATTCATGCACAAGTAAATAGAATTTGAATATTTTACGGATACGGTTTAGTTTCCCATTGCAATAGTTTTATTACTTTTAATTTAATAATGTCTTAGAATCACGTAGGTATTTGAAATTGTTTATTGGTTGAGTAACTCTTTTATAACTAATAAGTTACTTTTTAAAATCCAATACATATTTTTATGTAAGCAAATTTGGAACTTAATTATTATATCTTTCCAAATGTATACTTAAGACGGTAATATATAATAATAAGATTTAAAACTGACTGATACTATAAGTTAGTTACAAAACACATATTATAATCTAATGCCACATTAGTCGAAGGAGCGTATTTGTATTTAATAGGCATCAGTTGAAAAATAATCAACATTTATTTATCCATCGTCAATATCAAATGTATTTATTACATTTTTAGAATTTTAGTATATATACGAGATAAAGCAATATTAATTGGAAACTTATCTTAATAAAATAAAAGTGAAAACAAAAATACCTTTGAAAACAATCAATTCCCGGTTTGTGGAAATGTCAATCTGATGTCCTTCGGTCGACGAATAGACGTATCGAAACGGTAAACAGGAACTCTGTGAAATTATACATTTTTTAATTAAAAAAAGGTTTATCAGAAAATCCCCCCTAAAAACATGTTAAACCAATATTCTAATTAAAAAACAACACAAGATTTACATTCAGATAAAAAATTATCAATTTTCATTTTTAGAGCACATAGGTACCTATACAATATTAAGTATGAACCGATTATTGATTATTAAAAAACCGACATTTTCGAATAAAATGTGTATTATTCATAAATGTGTATAAATGTTATTGCTATATAAGGAATATAAATTGGAAAATATGCATGAGTTAACAAATTTTGTACCAAATTAATTTACTTTATACTGTGTACTGGTCATTTCATATCAAGTAGAGAAATTGAATGTTATAAATATACAATTGAATATTTGTAGCACTTACCTATAAATTCATATTGAATACAATTCGATAACTATATACAATATAGATATTTGGTAGGTACATACCAGTATATTGTACATATTATTATAGTATAGTCTATACTGTATATACTATATATATATTATATAATAGACACATATATGGTTGTTCGTCAATTGAATACCAACGAAACTTTATGAACGTAAAATCCAAAACTTATAAACAGAATAATAAAAGTTATAAGTATTTTCTTCAGAAAAGTGAAAAACCATTTCTTTTACTGTTTCCCGGACAAATTGTGTGAGTTTTGTTTTTGAAATTACGTGATTTCGCGATTTCTACGAGAGTGTGAAAATTACGAAAATATAAAAGATATTCGAATACCGAGGGTTTTGTACTCGTTGTTCTTAGCTTTGAGCTACCGCTCCTTTCAACCTTCGCAATTCGTCTTAAAACGATTTTGAATTTTTATGTTTTTAATACTCATTTTAATACCTTTCGTAGCAATTTCAAAACTCGTCAGAAAGATAAGAAGTTTACGTCCGGAGGGTTAACGCGGAAAGTAGCTGTTCTCTCATCTCAACTGTCAGTCAACTCCCACATTCACAACAATTACTGCTGATTATTATACTGGCCAACAACGGCTGACAGCGAGAGACGCATCCGGCCGAAAAATTACGTCGTCGAGTTCTCGGTAGTTTTCCGTTTTTCAAATGACGGATGTCGGCAGGAAGATATAACGGGATTTTTCGATTTTCTGCATTTCTTACTTTTTGCTTAGGGATTCGTTGAAGTTAATAATATTAAACTGACTGATTTATTATTGTTCTTTTTTATGTAACGTATAAATATTTAAAATTGCGTAATCTAAACATCCAGCAGCATTTAAGTGGCATAATGTTATTTAATGCTAATTCTAGTATAAATTACGAAAACAAATTGAGTAAAAGACACGATAAAAAACCCGTGTTCATTTTCAAATTGCCATGTATATTGTATAACGCATATGGAAATATGATAACATTATTAAAAAAATAGATTTATGATCATACTATGATAATACTAGTATGCTTGAACTACATAAACAAAATACTCACTCGTCATTATTTTTTTTTAAATATTTTAGCCAATTTAAAATTCGTAACAATCTATATGATTAGGTACACTAGTATTTCAATAATTATTCCAAGTCTCTTATAATATCCTCTAAACACTTAAGTTATGCAAATATATTTATTATAAAACAACAATTATCAGTTATTATGGTTTCATAATTAGCATCTTTAAATAAGCGATAAATGTACTTATTTATTTTGTAATCGTTGATGGGTTTTTTTTTCTGTGAACACTATTCTAAGTACAACATATATTATAAAAACGTAATGCATCCCATCTATGTATGGGAAATCGTACAGAAAAGTTGAAAAAAAAATGTTAAAATTAAGGAACATGAGAATTTACTGAGATCTATTTAAATAACTTACCATTCAATTTTTGTATTTATACTTCTGAAATATTAACATTGTTTTTAGTTTTATATTATACTATAATAGTATATAAAAGTACGCACAATAAATAAATATGTAAGACTGGTATAATGAACAAAATTTAAAGTATTAACGATAGACTTTCAGCAGTTATAATATTATTAAATCTGCTTATGTCTAATGAACCTTTTAGAAAACTACTAGACATATAAGAAAATATCTTCAAATTATAATTCGCTGAGAGATTTGGAAGCGAGTAAAACGAATCATCAGAATTCTGATTAGCAAAGTACCAAAACAGTATATTTTTTTTTACTGTGGAGTAGCTAAAATTTCCCATGGGGGTAAAAATATGAGATTATCTAACGAGAATTTTTTAGTTCACTATTTTATATACCTTATTTGTTTTAAAATATTTCAAATATATTGACATGTGAGTAGTATATTATTTTTATCTGTGTTAAATAGTTTGGAAACTTTTGAACTATACTCAAATCAAACTCCAACTTATAGTGTATGTTTCGAATCGTAAAAAACAAAAAAGTCGCTCTGCTGTATTTTTACGAATTTCATCGACATTCGAACTTCAATCCTTAATAAAAATATGTGACTATATTATTATTTAAATGTAAAATGATAAAATCGAATTTGTTAAAAACTGATGTTTCTACAATATTCCTGTTTTTATTTAAGTTTTTTAGTTTTAATGTTTCAAAATGTAATTTAATTATGATAAATTATAAATTCGTGTACTACAAAAGACACAATTACATATATATATATATATATAACCCAAACGGAACATTAAAGCATCAAAAATCGACTGGCCGTTTCTGTAATTACTCTCAAGAACATCGGACTTTACCATGTAGTGAATTTTACGGACAGTAAACTTTAGAAACATCAAACAACTCACTTCTATGAACCCTTGACTAATATATAAGTTCACAATCAATCAATCAATAAAGATAAGCACCTATACATTTTTTTAGAAATCAAATATAATTCATATATTCCCATGTCATCGATTTATATTGAACTTTTAAAAATTTTTAAACTTATTTTATTTTCAATGTAATATATAGTAATCTATTGTGTCATATTTTTTGTTAAACTAAATTTTTTTCCAATTCTCACATACAAATTTTTAAATTAATAGTTTTTTTTTTTTTTTAGTTTGTCAAAAACTTTTTTCAATGATCATGTAAAAATGAATTTTTTCAAACTTAAATGTAGTTATTATTTAAGAGTTAATACTAATCCTATTTTTTTATCCATACAATATAATACATTATACATTTATATAACATGTGAATTCATTTGATCTTCAAAATGTATTATGTTAATATATCGAATATTTCAACTGAGTTTCGAGTATAAAGAATATTGTATAATAATAATGAAATTCCATTGTCAACAATTTCTTGATATAGTTTCAACAGTTATTTCATTTATTAATTTATTTACTTTATATGAATGTGGTTTATAATATGTAAACATTATGTGAAAAATATAAAGAAGTACACATAAAAAGTTTTTTTTTAACTAAACATATTCTCTTTGTAACACTGCGAGTATAGTAGATTCAATCAAAAATGTATTCTTAGCATGGTTGGTTGACACTCGTTATTTTATACCCTCAAGCCATTTGTATTATTATACTTTCAGTGGTTTCAAGCCTCGTACTGATGCGAAATTCCCCTCGGTCTTTTAATCCTATTATTAAAGGAGTAACTAATTGGTCTAATAACAGCATAATGGGCGCTGCCATGATTCTTCTACTTCGGTCAGTTTACTCAATGGAATCAGCAAACAAAATAAGAATATATAATATATTATTTTCTCTTATTATTCAAACATTAACATTTGACAATATTTCAAGTAGGTACTAAGATTTTTTTTTTTTTTAAAGCGGGAAAAGTAGGTACAGTAGGTGTAGAATATACACTATACGTCATCACTGTAATGGATGTGTTAAATCTGAATTAAATGATAATACATTTTATATAAAAAAGTATTTTTAGAAAAGATTGCAACCCACATATTATTACTTATTACGTTATTACTTATAAGTTATTAGTTATTACAAAGTATAGTTTATCAGTGGCACTACCAGAAGTGTGGGACCCCACAAATAAAATAAATAAATAATATATTATAGTAATGTCATTACCTTATATCTACTCATTCAAATCCTCTCATTAAGAACTTACATCTATCACAATCCCAGGAAGTCCCTCGAGGCGACTTAAACGTAAATGGTGCAGAGATTTATTACATTGAAAAAAAAACCATAAAATAAAAATACACAAGACCAAATCAAATTGAAAGTGTCATCAATTTACGCAAATTATGTACCTAACTCATGTTCTACTTATTTTTTTTTCTTAACCTATATATACATATTATTTCCATGATAAGGATTGTATATTTTCTCCTAAAAAATAAAAAAAATAAAACAAATAATATTTTGTAATATGCCAATTTGTAACATTAGTAATTATCTTAAGAGATGTTTTGAGGGTTATAAACATACTAAGTATAACACTACAATCTAAAACAGCTACGTTAGGGAAGGCAGAAGTCATTATAAATAGTGTAATTGAATCATTTAAAAATATGAGAAGTGATACTTCATTCTCAGAATTATGGTTGAAAATTGAACAATTTTGTGAAATAAATTATATATCATTGGAAGTCTCTATTCCTGGTATGTTTAAATCTTTGTTATAACTTATAGTTACTGTAAACATCTAAAACAAATAATTTTAAAAAGTATTTATATTTTTTAAAGGATCAAAACGAAAAAGAACTATTTAATTTGATAAATTTCCATTTAGAAACGACAACAGGCGCTAATTATGAAGAAGAAGTAACAGAATCATGGAGGCCCACTATATATTTTCCAACTATCGATACTATTATTAATAACTTAAAGTTTAGGTTTTCCAAGGAAAATCTTAAGATGGCCAAATCCATTGATAATTTTATGAATAGTTTTTATTTTATTCATCATTATAAGGTGCATATTAAATAAGTTATTAAGTACCAAAACGTAATAAAATTATTACATTTTAAAAAAATTCTATAATATTCAATGATTTAAGGACACAATAAATTCAAACACGGAGTGTTTAAAAGCAGAAATACTTATTGCAAGAAACTGTCTAAAAAACACTACAGATGACATAAAAAAATACTAAATAAGGAGGTGTTTTCAAACTTGTACAAGTTAATGCAGGTTGCATTAACCATACCTGTCAGTTCTGCGACATGCGAAAGAAGTTTTTCATCCACGAGGAGATTGAAAAATTGTAATAACCTGAAATTAAACTCATTTGCAAGTATCGATAGAAAGCTATGTTTGACACTTTGAATTATAATATAATAAAAAAATAAAACGTGTTAAATTTATTTTTTATTAATGGTATAATTGTGAATAGTAGTATAATGTAAATAATGGTAATGTTTTGAGCCCCCTACGCGTTTATGATCGATTCATTATGGTAGCACCCCCAAAATTTGAACCCTAGTTGCACCACTGACGTTACAACTATATAATTTAAAGTATTCAAACTGATGATGTAGTTATTTAAAAAAATAAACAGTTCTAAATCAAATATGAAAATGAATCTTGGTTGTGTACCACTGTCATTTATTAAATATGCTATCGTAGTAATTTATTTTACAATTTGTAATACACGTAGATCGAACTTGTTTTTATAGAAAACATCGCATTTATTTTATTATTAATTATTAAACTATTTAATATTTTTTATAGTTTATATCAGTCATTTCTGCTGAGTCAATACCAACATATCATAGAACGGTGTGAATAGGTCCTTGGTATGATTAATAGTCAATATCTTTAAGTTAATCTAAATGTATTAAACATTTGATACAATGTATGGTGAAATAAACCTACATAATAGTTTCAAGCTCCCGTGAATAATATTTTTGAACAATAACTATAGTAACAAAAATTGTTGCTCTTCATTTAAATATCTAATTTTATCAAAATTAGAACTTCAAATTACTATACTAAAAGTTGTGCTTTTATATTTTTCAGATTTTAAAATAACTTTTAGAACAACTTATGTGTGTAATATTTTCTTAAACTTTACTAAAGCTTTTTGGCCGAGATTAAATATTTTTGACAACACAAAAAAATTGACAGTTAAAACTTTAGAAGACATTTTAAAATGCCTTATAAAATATATCAATTAACTTAGGATAAGTCTAAATATTTAAACATGTCACTAAGTATCTATAGAAAATTATAATTTAATCAACAATGCAATGTTACATGTTCCTACAGTTAATACTTTCTTGGTTAAAATATTAAAACTAAAATAGTTTTATGAGAAATTGTTAGTTAATAATATTGGATGTACTAAACAGAACAACAAGTACTTACATTATATTATATAATATTTAAAAATATATAACATATTATGTAAGATCGAGACAGAGTGGACTTACAAGTTACAAGTCTGTACTATAAATCTATAAACATAATAATATAGGTACCTAAGTACCGAAATATGTTTTAAAGTATTCATTAAATTAAAGATAAATTAAATTAAATGAAAATCGTTTCTGCATACAAGACAGAATGAATAACTTTAAAATGTACGTAAATAATATTAACTTGGTTAAAATTCAAGCATCGATTGTTAATACCGTATGCACTATACAATATAATATAATATATTATTATTTATTATATGTGTGTGTATAAATAGGCATAATTGCAAAAAAAAATTCTAAGACTAAAGAGAGTGTACGAGGAATCCAATTCACTAAAAAAATATATATGGTAGCTGCAGGTACTGGACGAGACTCGCGATACAATATCATTATAATTAAAATACCACACGTAATCAATAACAAGGGTTATCAACATCATAATAAAGCGAAATAAATTTGTATTCAATAAAACGCATCTGACATTTTATATGAAGTGGTAATAACTCTGAACGAAATCTGATATTATTGGTGAATCCGTGGTGGTTAGCAATTGGATAACACGCTGGACTAGTATGTGTTTTTCTCTGCGTTTATATATTTACTGTCCGTGTGTTGCTGTTTTGATAAGCGAATATCTATGGTGAAAATATGTGTATCCCGCAGAGATAGCCACCACGCGGGTCGGCGGAGTGTGAAAATACGCGCGTTTCACCCGGCGATATTTGGCCAAGGGCTTCCTTAATCTGATCTCAACCCCCCCCCCTCCCCCCCACGGCACATTTATCACGAAACAAGACCTTTATTGGGGATGTGTTATTGTCGGAAAACGGCGCGTTTGAATTTGAGCCGAGACTCACGGCACTTAAAGCCACGTTATCTGTCGCACAAATCCGACATCGGTGGAATTCTGATTGAGACCTACGATGGCGACCACTCGCCAACTTATCGATTGCGACCGATTACACACGCCGCAGTACACGATATAATATTATAATAAAACCACGGTATAATATATTATTATTACTATGATTTATGCGTTGGTTGTAGTCGAGTTGATCAGATAACACGATAAAACTATAATATTATGTAATACATAGTTCTATTACCACTTCGTATAGAGCGGAGACGAAGTGTGGTCCGAGAATATGGTATACAAGGCGTAGAAATTTTCGACGGCGTAACGAGACCGCGGTAAATTGTTTTTATCGTAAAGTCAGCCGTATATACAATACGTAATATATATATATATATATACATATACATTACACATACACATACAACACGTTGAACGCGTGATATATTATTGTCAGCCCCCGCGCACACGGGAAAGAGCCCGAAAACACGACCGAGAGACTATATATTATATTATATATACATTGTAAACAGAGAGCGTGCTATCCGTTTAGAGAATAGTCGGCCGCGTGATATATTATCGCCTATCGGTCGAGCGCGCGTTCTATATTACACAACGCCGAAAAATGAAGACGTCGCCCGCCGCCACCGAGAGACGAGACGACGAAGAAGACGACACCATGCAGCCGTGGCTACACGAACGGACTTGTGGGTAGAAGGGGGTATGATTTTGGTGGTGCGGTGTATCTGAGGGGTAGTGGCGGGGTAGGATGCATCGGGGCCGGTTTGACGAAGATACATCGAGGTGTATACACACGGACACGGTCTCCGGGTCCGAACCAATTAAAGGACCATCGGGGCGGGTTAAGAGCAGGACTGCGGGAGGGGGTAGGGGTGGGGCAGGGTGGTTTGTGGAGGTCAAATTCATATATTGGGCCGGACCGTATTCGTGTGCGACGAGCGAGCGTCGCGGGGGGTGGGAGAACGTGTGAGAAATAGCGCCGCGGAATGGGGTGGCGGCGGCGGCGGCTTACGATTGTTTACACGCTGTCAAACCCGACGAGCGGCTCGTGTGCGCGCAGACGGGACACATAAAAGGTTATTTATATACGCGTTATCGGGCTCTGGCGGTGGCAAAGGCGGTTTCATTTATCACGCTCGCGCCGGCGTTTTTAAAAACCGTTTCGGACGCGCGAGTCCGCGATGACGCGCGTCCATCTGTCCATCCGTCAACGATGGACCCGCAGCCGTTTGCGGTGTTTTCCGCCAGTGTACGGGACTGGAAGACCGAAAGGAAATCGGAAATTGATGGAATCGACTCCTCGCGGGCGCGGCGCTCCATGTCCGAGAAAATATAATGACGTGGACGGGGGCCGATGTGGTTATTATATATAATATACCATATACCTATACGACCGAGTGCGCTAGTGTGTGTCTACGATGTAAGACGTGTATGAGGATGATTGACGTATATGGATTTGAGGGGAAGGCTACGCGTTTACCGGTGTGATGCGTTCTTGGAGAGTAAACGCAAGACCAAACTTCATCGTCAAAACCTGTAGTAATAATACATCGTATTATCGAAACCACGGCCTTAGAAGATAAAAATATTAGGACCATTCCCTGTTCCGTCTTCTCAATTATTGCTCGCCATTACCTCGAGCCGCTTAAAGACAGCAATATTATTGCAGAGTGTCTTCAACTGTTATTAGTGAGCGCAACAAGCTATAGAGCTAACCGAGTTTTTATGAATTATGCACAAGCAGCTGCGAACAAATAGTTAATCTAATAATTAGTAGTTTAAATTTAAAACAATAATAATTGCAAATATTTTATTTTATTATACGTTTTAACAAGTAAAACCTGAAGAACCTTCTGCTGTTGCTCTAATATAAAAAATAATAGTCTAAGCTAAAATACTGACGATTTAACGCGGAGCACTCGTCGAATTACGTATAAATATCATAATATGTAGACACTATAAATAGTAAAAAGTTTTCTGTAAGCCGACGCAGTGATAAAATAGTATGCTAACCTTATTCTCTACAAGAATTGTATATGTGAATTGTATTACATTGATTGAAGCCTCGTGGACGTTTGTCTATCAGAGGTTTTTATTGCATTAACGTTATAAATAAGTACATTACGATTAAGCGAATTTGAGGGAATACCTACAGCAGTTTTGTGTTAAATAAAAATCGCCAAAATCAAATTTAAATGTTTTGAATGTTTCTTATTTATGTTTGATGTGTAATCCAATGCAAACAATTGTCAGATAATAATGGGTCTATATGCTGTCCAATACGGGGGGGGGGGGGGATTATAGACAACTTTGAAAAGCTGTACATTTTGTATAGTTTCGTTCCTAAACATGCATCGTCAAATATTTGCTGTTTTTTTTGTTGTGTAATCCCTGACTTAACCAATAACTTTATTTGTCATCTAAACGCTTAGGCACGTCACACACACGCACTGTATGTTTTAAAACGAAATAACTGTTCAGTTTATGTGTATATTATGCATAGAGGTTCTTGCCATAGCCGCCACTTACTATTTGATGGTTTTTTGACGATTTATTATTATACAATTTTCGTACACAAATATACATATGGTGGTCATACGAGTATATTTTGTAGATTATTTTTATTAACTTAATTTCATCCAATTATTTTTAAATAAAGTTTATTTGAAATTTTCATATCATTTAATATACTTCTTGTACAATATATTTGGGAAATAAGATTTTAAAATATTATTATACAATTAAAAATTGTTGCCATAAATAATAATTACATATTCAAAAACCACTTTTGGTATAATATCGAATGTACAAAAGTGCAAAAGAGTTATTTCTTAAAATTATTATACCTCCATTTTTGAAAAAAAATTCTCTATAACTTACACTGTAATTAGGCTGTGGTCGAGAACCTGATATAATACATCAAAGATCAAACTGATGGAAAACACAAATATCAAATTAGTATTTTTTTTTTATAATGACAGTGATTCTACACAATTCAGACTCGCACCAATATAATTACAGAACAAAAATCTTAAAATTCTAAAAATATAATGTATACTATAAGCTTCTAAAGTTAGTTTATGAATATTTGGGTATCTATGAAATGTTTAAGATTTTAGATTTATTTTAAGTTATTTCCAATTGACATTTGTTAATATTTTAAAACTAAACTTAAAAAAAAACATTTAAAAATACTAAAACATGTAATAAAATTATTAAGAGACAAACACGAGATAAAAATGTGTGTTAGTTATCTATCACAAGGCGCTGATCAAGCTAATTTGTTGGAAGTAATTTTACTACCTGTTAGCATAAAATTAAGATCTAAATCTCCACCTCAAAATATTATGTTTGTAGACTATTATAGTATTATACTAACTATATATAGAATCAAACTCAGCTATATTATACTTTATCACTAGGATTTATATGTAGGTAATCGATACAATCGATTTTATTTCTTTAAACTTAATCATCATATCATAAAATATAAGCTACATACTTAAATGTTTATTTTCAAGAAAAAAAAATTTATTGACTTCTCTATGAAAATAATTAAGTTTATTACAATTAATTTAATATATAATTTCCTTTACGGCAAGTTTTAATTGAAGTCAAAAGTTTTCATTTGTTTATAATAAAATTTTGTTTACTTAGAGTTTATCACGAGAAAGCAAAATGACATATGAGTGAATGCAATTAATTAATATATTGTTGAGATCTTGAATATATTAAAACATACATGTAAAGGGAAAAATAAATATGACTTCTAACTTATTTACTTACTGAACATTTATAATACAATAACAATTTAAATAATAATATTTTGTTATTATATCATTTACTGTACAATATCACGTATATTTTATATATGCGCATAATAAATTGTAAATGGATAAACTCACATAATACCTTTTAAGAACACTTGGAAAATATTTAACCAATATAAAAATATACTCTTACGTGTATTTTAATAATCAAACCAAATTAAAAAAAAAATTTTTTCAAATTTGATATGAATTTTAACCTAGATCTTATTAGGTACGTTAAATTATAATACGAAATAATATACTACCATTTTCAAAATACCGAACTTTACTGTAATTCAAAATTTTGCGTGAGTAAAAAAAGATGTAAAAGCTTTAAACTTCATTCCCCAGATGACTAATACCAATTTATTATAAAAGAAAATAATTGTTATTTTTAGAAACAAAAATCGATTTAGTTTTAATTAGTCTTGAACATTGGATATACATTGAATGATATTATGCAGAACTGTTAAAAAAAAAAACAAAATAATAAAAATTGAATCCCACTGTGTTGGGTTATATTTCGGTCGCATCCGTTGGGATACAACGTCACGAGAATTACATTAGTAAGGTCACCTGAGTAGATATATTCAGTATGTGTTCAATTTTCTCTTTTATTTAATAATACAATTTATTCTTAATTCTGATAAAAAAAAATCCAAATTCCACTATGCATGTTCTGATTTAAACAATTACCTATTTGTCATTTTGTTCAAGTTAAGTTTTAAAATCTGCATTAAGTTCCTATCGGTTGCTACTTTTGCTATTATAATAACTAATGTACATATTAAATAATTGTCCTAAAATAACCAGTACTAAGTAACCAGTAACCTATACAAAAAATACCTAAGTATTAGTTTTCCCTCTTCGTTCAGGATATACAATTATACATATTATATAAAATAACAGAACAAAATCTAATAAAACGCATAATGTATTATTGTGCTATTATAATATCTCATGTAATTGTGATAAAAGCAAAAGAATATTGGACTACCTCAATAAAATGAATAACGAAAAAAATAATTTTAATTAATAATAAAATAAAAAAATAAAATAAAACAATAATAAAACAAAAATAATAATCGATTAAAAGAATAATTCATTTTTCAAGGAGTGACTTATATTTATTATTTTATGTGTAATACTTTTTTAAAATTGAACACATTTACTTCATACATATGTTTTAAGAATAATATTTGTATCGCACAAAGTATAAAATATAAAATGTATATAAAACCAAAATTAGGCAGGTGTAAAAAAAAACATAAGTTGACTTCCAAATTGTATTTTTCCATATCTTCGTTTTCCTAACACAGTGTACAAATAATATTAAAAATGGTCACAGTGGTGAATTGTGGTCACAGAATATTATTTTAATAAAAAAAGAACAACCGTGGAAATCACTTGTTTAAAATCAGGTGACCATCGGAGAGCAGTTTACAATGGCTTATTGATTTTCGCGGTAACCCGTGATAATCATAAGCTCGTTTTCTGCCAGAAGGACTGGAGGACCGATGATCAGAAAAAAATATATATACTCAAACGTATACGCAATAATAAAAAAAATATAATAATAAAAAATTGCAATATAATAGTGTCGTGGCCACCAAAAGCTGATGTAACACATGTTCGAACAAACGATTCGGCGCGTTTGCCGATCACAATGCTCCCTGAAAAACAATATATTATACTATGATATTATACGTATACTATGGAGGTCCCCCGTGGTTTTTTCCTACTGCTTCGACGTCGACCAAACCAGCGGCCCTGCGAAATTGGGTTACACAACTTACACGGCAGGCAGATGAAAATCAGCATTTTCGTCACCATGTGCGCGTTGTCCGTGTCGCACGAAATTGACGATCGGTCAATGTAACAAAACATGTTAATGTAAATTTCGCGCATTTCCACTATTGAGTAATCTGATTTTAATGACTTTAGACACACACGGTTTTCAAAAATTAAAACTCGATTGTGGGTTGAGTACAGGGTATATATTATTATTACACCGTTATCGACGCTGTTATTGTTTTCTCGACAATTTTTCCACAAATTAGTAACCTTACTTGAAATTTATTTGTCTCGTTTTTATCCGGATGGGGTTAATTTATCGGTCTACAATTACAAATTGTCTGATAAAATTAAAGCCACTCACCGTGAAACTCGTGGACAATATGTTTTTCTGATAATTCCAATATTATTAAATCAATAATTATTTAAATCCAGTAAAAACTGTACGCTTTATGGTATCTTATGGTAAGGTATAATTACAATAAGTGCAAAATAAAAATACTATGATATCCATGTAACATAATAATAACATGTTCTATAATCATAGGTGTAGTTCAGTAGTTGTGTAAGCTATAATATTATAGAGCAAAGCATTAAATAATAAATGATTAAATATTATCTATTTGCATAAACAGACTTTTTGTGTAAATGTTGTTATATTAGTATACAATCGAATATTGTACGAATTGTTAAATATTATATTAAATATATTGTAATAAATTATTATTATAATCATTTTAATTAATTATTTTACTTTTTAATTTTCATTCAGGTTGTCAATTTTATTTTCAACCACTACAGCTTAGAACTTTGAATGTTAATTTTTAATCACTGTAAAAAACGTCGAAAACATTAAAAAATTGAACCTTAACTCAAATATAGAATTATAATTATATTAAGTATTTATATTTATACATTTTTTATTAAAAATAATCATATTTTATAATATTAAAATACCATAAATACTTATGTATATACTATTATAATAAACGATTATGTCAATTACAGTTAATTAATTAAATAAACAAAATCAATTTTACATCAATCATTAAAATGTTTCCTCAAATTATCTTATTCGCGTACCTAGGTATTTATAACGAAAGTGGAACACAAAACGTAAATTTTTAATTCAAAATCAATAATATGGTTGTATAGTAACTATAATATTATACAATCGGGATCAACAATTAATATTTTTGGTAAGCCACATTAGGAACTCAGGAACTTTTCGGGGGCCATAAAAATTCAATGTACCTATATATTTAACCACGAAAAGTGAAGGCTAAAACAAAAAATAAAATGATAACTAATAAATCCTACACGTGGTTTACCATAAAAATAATAATTTTAAAATAAATGTCTTGTATACGGACCAGATAAAAATAATCCACAGTCCACAGACATACGGGTCCGCAAGCTTCCATTTGTTGACTACTGCCACTATTGAGTTATTGCTTGCTAAAGAAAATAATATTCTTTATAGCTGTAGGTAATGATGTGTGATATACATTTTGAAGGTGGTCATAATAAAAGTCTAGATACTAATGTACTATAATGAAATAATGGAAAAAAATATTGCGTAGATGGTAAATATTTATTGATTAACAAACCTTAGTTATAAAGTTAATGCTAATGGCGGTGAAATCTCTTAAAGAGTATTAGGGCCATATAAAGAAGAAGTTATAAAGTTAAACATTTCGGTGAGATACACTTATCGTTATTGATTGCACAAATTATTGATATTTCATTTAAATATTAATCTAGATGATAAAAAAAATGTAATTATTAATATGTACCTAATTTTGACTTTTTTGTAAAAAAATTATTGGTCACGTTAAATATTTTTTCTATATTTACCTACTCTAATAATTATTACAAAATAGTAAATACGAAGTATCGTAATATTTTACGTTAATCATAAATCATAGCTAAAGCATAAATTATAACTCTTAGTGTAATATGAACTTAAAAAATCATAAAAATCAAGTTGTCTCGTGCTATTTAAATGTGCGAAATTTGCACTCGTAGATAACTTCTAGAAAAAACCAAATATACTTTTTCACAGATTAATTCAAAGAAAATCCGTTGACTCCTGGACAATGGATAAAATGAGATCGTCTAAAGCAGCTGATTAGTTTTTCCAAACAGTGAGTTTTTATAAATTTCCAAAGAGCCAAGGGACCATGACTGGACATATAGATACAGTTAATAGGTTTTCTCATTGAACTTAACTATATTAAATATACACCTGCGTGTACCATCGTTACTTTTAACGTGTGGAAATACAATAAATAAATTTGTACTTGCAAAGTTTTCTCTACTCGAAATACCTATCATTCCGAAAAACTTAACTGCCCAAAGTAAATGAAATATTATGTTATTATATAAGACGTGTGTATCTACATTTAAATATCGTTAGTATATTTTTAGTAAACAATAATATAGTATCTTAACATTTGATAATTGACATAATTAAAAATATTATACGTTGATAATTTATTTCAAACTTTTTTATTTTTATGCTATTTATAATTTACGAATCGTATTGCAATTAACTTTTTCTAATGGATGATTCAATTTATATATTTTGATTTTTTAATAAGAAGTTTTTTTTTTTTTATTTAAAATTATAGAATTAATTGTTTTTCCTTAATCAATTGATTTAAAATGTAAGATGATGACTATCAAATACCTGAATATTAGCGATTTACCCTAATGCAAGTCATGTATGTAAGACCATATTAATATTTTATTGTTATTCAACTTCTCTCATCCGATATAGTCACTATCAGTCGGTGAATATCAAGAATCACTGATTTATCATCATATTGTGGATTGCATTACACGGTTTTGGTCGGGAGGAAAAAATAACGGAACAATTTAAGTATAAGGTGAAACGTATACGAGACAATTGAGGGTGGTTTGTGACATGGAAAATAAAACCACGTATTTACGAGTGAGTGGGTATGAGGGTGGTAACTGCGCTCCACATTTCTTTACTCCGATCGCAATACACACACACACACACGCACGCACACGTAAACAGACATACCAGGAAGAGCCGAAAAACCAGCGGTGAAAACTCGGGTCGGGGCGCAGGAAATGGCGTGTTTGTTCTGGTGTTGACACGAGATTTATTTTAGGCTATCGGCGATAGATTAAAACAAACTGCGGCGGACTGGTTGCGAACCGGGGAAACGTCCCGAGGTTTTACTTATTTGGCTGGTTTTTTCCTCCCGATATTCTACTCTTCCGTTTCTCCAAACCACACACCCCTCGATCACCCCTTAAATCACTCCGAGCGTTCCATTCCGAATTCTACTGATCATTGTTTTTATATACGACGACGTCACATAAAATGCACCTACTCCGCACAGGAGGTTTGTGTGTATCAGAGTTATGTGTTGAGCGTTAAAAAAAAAAAGTAATAATAATAATAATAACGGTCTTTTACAGCTGTATATAGATGGGTCTAGATCGGTACATTCCAAATCAACATTAATAAAGAGAATATTTAATATTTATATAGTATCTACATACATTTAGGTACAAAATTAATCATACTTATAAATACTACTCATACTAATTAATCATATTATTATATTATTGTTGAGCGAATTTGATACGATGTACGTTTTTCATTAAAAATATTGGAAATATTTCATTTTCACGCGCCAAGACTTAAAACCAAAATTGTATTATGAACAAATTATTAAATTACACAGTTTAAACCTTTCAACATAAGGTTCACATATGAACTTATATATTTTATGATTATATGGTAAAAATATGATGTTCAACTATAATTTATAATAGTCATATTATTACGATTTAGATACGACCAAAAATAATAATTTTTATGTTTCAATGAAAATAAGTTCTAATTAAATTAACATACCTATCTATTATATTATAATACAACAGTTTGTATCGTGTCAATTTATGTAAAAAATTGTTTCGCCGTATAACTGTATAGGTACCTATATTTAACAATATATTCAGTTTATACTAATAAAACAACAATCTT
Organism: Acyrthosiphon pisum; assembly: GCF_005508785.2. NCBI lineage: Eukaryota > Metazoa > Arthropoda > Insecta > Hemiptera > Aphididae > Acyrthosiphon > Acyrthosiphon pisum. Next base: position 38,061,789 of record NC_042494.1, on the reverse strand, counting down.
TAAACATGAAAGTGTGTGTTCCAAACTAATCCGAAATAATACAATAATGTCGGACGTATTAGGATCATGTGTTATAAATAATAGTGTGTTCTTTGCAAAAAATATATCGGTCGTTTTTTCGACATCGCACAATTAAGCATTCTTTACCGCACCATTATTCACAGTGACTATATTATAACCTGCAGGTATCCATAGCAGGACGATAATGGTCACCGGAAGGACATTATCAATTTATGGGCAAAGCCATTTAACATTTTATATGTTTACTATTTAAAACTGCGTCAATGAATTTTACCATTAAATTAACTATAGATTATTTATAATTTACATATTTCACGCCGTGGAACGAAAACCTACATATTATATTATATGGCTTAAAATATTGTTTTAATCATCTACAGACGGGTTCTCTACCTATTCCTTTATTCGTGCGTTAAAATAATATTTAATTAATTCGATGAATATAATTATTATAATATTATATTTATAGAATATAATATGTAGTTGAGACAAAAATTATATAATAATTATAGTAGTTATACCTATAATGTAGATGGTTTATTAAGTATTTATTATTGAGCGTTTGACATGTACCTAATTCAGTAATATTATTTTTATTAGATCTATTATTTGGATTTACACTTCCATACAACGGAACTATGATACAAAAAACTCCAAGATAATCTTTTTTCATATATTTTTATATGAAAAATTTCACTTTTTACTGTCGTATAATACTTATGAGTTTCTTGAACAAGTGTAATATTATTAACCGAGTATATGGTTGTAAACAATAGCGGTCGAGTATAATTTATGGTCGACTCATATTTTGCATACATAACGGTACCGCTCGTTAGGAAAATGACGAATGAGTAAATGTCGTGCATTCCTTAGTATTAATATACGGACGTTTAGTTTAATTAAAATGTTCAGCTATCAATGTTTCCGTGAGACGATTAATGTTGTCGCGTTGGAGTTTATTTCATATGGATACCACGCCATATTCCCTAGGTTCAAATATACACAAAAATAGTGTCATGTACAGAAAATCTTTGGATACAATATAAACGTACCTACTAGGCATTTCCAGGAATTGTTGAATTTAAACTTTTTATTTTTTATTGAATCACGTTTTTTTTTTATTGTACGTGTACCCCGACATCACCACATTTTTCTGATAATATAATATCATACATTAGATATATATATATATATATATCTAAAGTAATATAACGCTTACATATTTGTAAATTAATAAAAAGAATTAATTTTTTTCAAATTTTATTAGAGCTTTCATAATATGATGTATTTATTTACAAGTAAAAACGTTATAAAATTATTTATTTATTTGAAGTTTAAACACCCAAAAGGGGTAAAGAGAACTGTTATAGTTGTTATAGTTACACAAGATATTATTGAGATAATATTGAATATTTTAACAAAGAAGAGAGAGAAAAAAAGCATCAAATATATAATATACAATAAATACATGTTGGTTTAACTAATAATATTTATTATCATGTTTTTTTATTTCAATTTGAGTTGTGAATCAAAAGAAAAATCAAAGTTAGGTACATTATTACAAGCATCGGAATGGCAATACTCTGAACTATGTTTAATTAAATCGGTCGAGCATTGAAATTTGAAGTACCTACTAAAAAGGGCTATTATTTATAGAATTTAAAGTTGGAAATTTAAAGTTGATCTTCATTAGAAACTCTGGGAAGGGTTGTTTACTATTTATTAATTTATGAACAAAAGCTATGTAGTTATATAGCCTTATAGAAGCCAGAGATACTAAGCCAAATTTTACAGCCATGGTGCCTAGATATTAGGGTCCATTCGGCCTAATTTATATACCAAAATCCTTAAAACGTCGTCTGATTTTATCAATTTTTTCAATCAGCTAATTCTGTTTAGGATACCAAATTACTGACGCAAATTCTAATATGGACCCGACAAGAGTGAAATATAGTACCTTAAGACAATTAATGTTTTTAAATTTGGAACAATTTCGATTTATGAAGCCTGCACTGGCCCGTAAAGCTTTGCTAAACTTTTGTGTAAGCAAGTAATAATTTATCTATCGAACAAAAATGTAATGTTTTGAGTAAATATAATATATAATAGGCAAAATTGCATTATTAATTAAATAAAAATGTATAAGGTAAATCAATATATTAAATTATTTATACTTTTGTACTTCAAAAATGATAATATTGAATTAGACAGATTTAGACTATTTGTATGCTGTATATATATTTTATTTTCATTTAACAATATTACAATACTGGACCATTTAGATATTTTCAGTTACCAATTTAATTATGAAGTATTTAAAAGTTAGATTACCTACATATTAATACACAATACATGCTACATTTTACTAATTGTTTAAGATAGAAAGGAATTAGTCTGTTTTCCACATTTTTTTATACCTAGCTTATATTTATCATGAGTAATACAACTTTTTATGTACATTTCAAATAGTTTGTTTTGCTATAATGTTATGTATGGAAATAGTACGTTATAATATTATAATAATTACTCATTTTAAAACACTGCATTTAACGTAATAATTTAGTACATTTTTATACAATTTGACTACGCCATAGGAGTTCTTGTTATTTTTCAATAAAAATCGATTATAATTAGATGTATGGTATTTTTTAAATGTCTAATCATTATTTATCAGATAACTTCACGTATTATATAAGTCAAATATTAAACTTTTCAACACAGCTTGCATATAGGCTCCATTAATTGGTAGATCGACTAGGTTCAAAATAATCAAAATGTGTATTGTCAAAAAATGAAAGAAGCAGAAACGTTACAAAGATACAAAAAATAAAATAAATAAAAAATTAACTACATTTATTGGTAATTATACTTTGACTCGAGATTTAATAAAATATAAAACAAAAAACATCGACAATCGTTTTTGAGTATTACTTCCCCTGGAAAATAGATAAATTTATAAGCACAGAAAATGCGGGTGCGTGCGGTGTTTAAGATGATAAATCGAAAAGAAAAGTTAGGAGAAAACTTTCAAAGTCACTTAACAGGCGGCCACTTAATGTTAAATATATAGGACCTGAAATCCGAAATATTGTCTCGGACTCGAATGGCGATGAGCGCACTGTCCGTTCCGTGTCAATTAACTGCTTCCTCCCCCCCCCCCCCTTAACAATTATTACACTCGAGACATAGTGGCGAGAGCGGAGCCATAGTAACGTCAAATTGGCCACACCATAATATGAGGATAATATGCTTTACACACTATGTTACATTGTTACCACACATATAAATCACTTAGGTATCAACCTCTATTTTATGAGTAAACGAGCTATATACCTTATACTCTCAGTTTACATGGTATAGTTTAAAATTAATTTTCCCCGACAAAACATTGAAATCATTATTTTATGACTACGTCCATCACACTGTAACTGAAATCAAAAATAATTAAAACCTCGCAGCGTTATGACACAGCCTCGACGACAAGATAAGCACAGTCACTAATTGAACAATTTACAACCTACCTACTTTTTTATATTATTTTACATTATTCTATTATTAATGGAGACAATGTAACTATGTAAGAGTACAAAATAAAATTGAATTTAACACGTACGTATTTCTAGAAAAAAAAGCACTTAAGTACTAAAAATTGCATTAACATTGTTTCTATTATTTACAAAAAAAGTATTCAGTGGAGTACAAGAGAATTTACTCCGGCTGTTACTGAAGGCTCGATTCTATCATCAAAAGAATTATTACTGTTTAAATTTTAATTCTTAGAAAATAAAATGCAAAAAATTTAATACAACCGTTAAAGTTATTCATAATTGAATAAAAAATAATTTTTTTAACTACGTTCACGTATTTAAAAATTTAATTTAGTTTTTCTCAGACCATTATTATTATTATTATTATTATTGGTATATTACTTATATAGTTAGTAGTAGTAGTATTCAATTAAAACGCCAATGATTTTCATTGACGATAACAAAATCACCCACTTGATGTTTCCTGTTTTTCGATTCGCAAGAAAAAATAATATCAAATAAGATAATTTACGTTCTACGTAAAATAGAAAAAAATATAAACAAAAAAAAAAACATAATTTTCACCATAAACGTAGTTAATCGTATTACATATAAAACTATTATTAATTTCACTTTCGGTGTATAAACGAGTGGCGAAATTTATGATTTTGATTTATTTGTACTTTTTGGGACTCACGACACAAAATGCCGCGGTCATCGTGGATAGTCACCAAAACAAAATCCGACAACTGTTGATAATACATAATATAATATAAACATATAGATTGACACGCATACTATTGCACATGTGGATTAACAGACGTATGTCGATAATATTATTCTCGTTGTGTAATATAATTATAATATGTTATGGGTATTTTTTGGGTGGACGTCACTACTACAATAATATTAATAAGTAATATTACCATAAAACCGCTCGGCATTTATGTACGTACATTTATCACTTCGCCACTGTTCATGCTAGCCACGGGGTCGACAAGAGTTAGTTTTTCATAACATAACAATAGTGCACCGTCGATTGGCGGCTGGTAGAAGTGGAGTGGTGATAAAAAGGGGATCATGTCATCTGTCCGTCACCTCCACCTACCTTGACAACGACCGGTGACGATATGTGGATTACGCTGTAATGTTCGTATATGGCTATATAGAACACGATATTTTACGCGTGTTGGAATTATTGCTAGAAATTATTTTTTAGCGTAAAGGAACAGAATCGAACTACTTAAGGTACAATAACCCCATGTGCGTTTTCTCTTCATCTCTTCGGGGAAAAAAAAATGTTTTCAACTTAAATATATAAAAATATTTGGGCTTCACAAACTCACGCACGCGTGATTTTATTATACATATAAGTTATAACGTAAGGGTAAAACACCATTTCGGAAAAACTTGAAAAACTATTCGTTGTTTTTATCATTTTACTTTTGCGCATTTATGAGTGAACTAAATTCTTTAACATATTTTAATATTAATTGTCTTGTCTGTTATAAGACATAACTAATGAACAGCAAGTTTGTGTTTTTAATGGAAATTCCCTTTTTTGGCAGAACACAATCCAAAGATAAGAAATATTTATAATATTTTTTTGAGCCGGTGTTTGATGTGTTTTTAATAACATACTTAAGGTGAAATATGATTAACTTTGTTATACATTTTTACGAAAAATAAGATATGTAAAGTATATAAAGTTTAAAACAAAATAAAAACTAGTTTAATGTTTCATTTTATGTTATGCAAGTACGCGCAATAATAATTTTTTGATTATTTTAATGTCTATTACACTCATACTGTCCGTGATGTTTCTATTGAAATGTATCTGATAAAACGATTATTCAGCTAAAGTTCCTAAATATCTATGTTTGTAATTTCTTAATATTTTTATCACTATAAAATAATTATTTCCATACCAATGGTTTTTCTGGAAAACAATATTACTCCAGGCTCCATACTTTTGTTTAGTTTTTATAAAAAAAAAAAAGACTATCGTGGCATCGTCACATAAGCACTATAAATATATATATTATATTATAATGTATACAATATACATATTATAATGTTAAAACGACTGTTTCATAATATTATAGGTACCTAACTCCAATCTGTATAGGAACCTACTCAGCTATTTAGTCACGTTTATGATTCGGTCTGGTGGTGCGGAGGTAGGGTGGGGGGGGGGGCGTACAACAGTACGAAATGTATGTTTAATTCGCTATTAGTTTTTCGGATAGACGACTTAAATACGGTTTGAGGCAGGGCTAAGCCCTTCGATGCCTCTCGTCCCACCTACTATAGCGTTGCAGATAGGAAATATTGTGGACAGGGACGGAGCTGACGGAATGGTGACGATGCTGCGTGGTTGTGGATAGGGGGTAACAGTGGGGGAATGGGGGGGAGGGGGTATTAGTATCACGAGCCCGATAGCAACGTTCGTCGTGCGGCAGCAATAATAAATGTGCGACGGGTTAATACTTGCGCATACGCTCATTAAGTCCGTCCAACGCTCTAGACGGAAACTGTGGGGGTGTGCACAGACGGACGGTATAGTGTTTGAGGGGGTGGGGGGGTGGGGTGGGGGCGCACGGCCGACCCGATAATATTTTGTCCGATTTGCTTAATCAACCGCGTCATCTCTCCCGGATTTATACCTGTCAGTCGGCGTGACGTCCGGGATAAACACAATGCACGGCTGTTGGCTCCACACGAACCCGTCTGCCGACTGTACGTACAAACAATATAATATACGGTATAAAATGATACACTGTATACACTTACATAATAGTATATAAGCCAGTCGTGTGCACGGTGCAGTGCGTGTGTTTATCCGGGACGAGTCGACACTGCTCACGAGTGGGATAGGCACTGGCGATTCGGGTAGCGAGATCATTAATTGCGCACGATAACGTAAAAATGTGAAATATACTCAATCTATACGGGAATAATACTATCCCGACGATTGGCATTTAGAGGCCGCGGCACCCACAACCCCAAAGCAATTATGTTCACGGTACCTACCTACGATTTCCTCAATATTATATTATGTCAGATGTATGGTATTAACAATAATATGGTTTTTAGGTCTAATAATAGTACTAGAATAGATTCAAGGATTATAATTTTGAAATCGTTCCATAATTTGTATTTCAGTACTATTTACCGATCAAAATAAACTACATTTCAGTCCAAAACCAAATGTTTTGAATAATAACGGACACTCGCTGTTAAGTGTCCCGACTGAAAATCTAAAATAATAATGGAAACCAAGGTAAATTTGTTATTCTTACTTCCGGAATCTCACGATTCAAAAAGACTATTGTTGGGGCTGCAGCTCCCCTTCAATTCCCTCCACGCAACCCCAACGTATCACCGAGCAGATCAGCTTTAAGTGCTGATATTTTACTGTTCTTTGCTTACCCTTCGATTAAACTCGACCCTGAAGTTATAACTATATTTATGTACTAATATATATATTATACTTCTCAGCATTTGGCGTAATGATGTATAAACATTTTCCGCGTATTCCCTCGGGCACCAACGACGTCTCGGATATTTTTTTTCAATAATACTACAGATTTTCGGTCAAAACTCGTATACCAAATAATATACTGACTAGTGATGTTGAAAACTTTTCTCTCCCGCGTATTGGTAAAACGTATCAAAAGTGCAATTTAAAATAAAAAATATATATATTTTTTTTTATAGGTACCTATCCTTGTCCGCTTTGCGACAATAAACAACCACCATGAAAACACCGAGCCAACTGCAGCTGTATTTGTTTATATGTGTAAATACATTATAATATGTTAAATCAATGATGATAATTAATTAAATATATCAACCCTGTATTTTTAAATTTGTTTTATTCTCAAGTATAGTACCTATCTATACATTTATTTTGTACAATACCCATATATTTTGTTCTTTTTAAAAATTGTAAACGAAGACTTGAAAGAAGGATTCACTAATAATTAATGGCACGCACATCTATGAAAACAATTGACTAAGTGTTGTTGATAACGACTGACATTGCGGGTAAAATTGAATAGGGTCTTTTTAATTTTCCAACGTTTACGTTTGTTTATTGGTAATTTTAAAATTTATTATACAACGAAATACAACTATATTGTATTACCATTGTATATATTTTGTATAGTTATAGTCTTTAAAGGCTATTTAAACATTGGAATAAGAATGTTATAATAATATATTATTGTACCTATAGGTACATAAAATACCATGTTCAATAGTGTGGTACCCGAGCAGTGATCACGTTGTTGATTAATGCATACACAATTTTTAGGAAAACACACATAATCATAACTATTGTTTTTAAATATTAAAAATAAACGTTAGAATAAAATAAAAACATTGAACAATTGTGAGCAGTAAAAAATAATTAATAAAAAAAAGGTGGACAAATGGGTACCGCTCTGCCATACATTATAATAATATACCGCGAAGGGTCACTCTTATGGATGTGTTAAGTTTGAATCCAATGATATGAAATCATTCTATACTAAAAATAATTGTGAGCAAAGACGGTCTGTCAGCCAATATTACTAATTATTATTTTTCGAAGACATTGTATTTAAAAATGTTACTGTGTGTATAAAATATAATAATATACTTTCAAAGTTTCAAGTATTTAAAAATAATAATTTTAAGTTACAAAAAAATAACTAAAATTGTTAGTGTTCGTTTAAATATCTAATTTCATTTAAATTTTAACTTAATTCTCTATAATAAAAAACGGATTTATATGTTTTTTGGATTTATTGGTTACTGTAAAAATACTTAAGAGAAACCTTTTTTTGAATTTTCAATTCTTAACAATAAAAATCAAACATTTTTATAAATATTTAACTAAAAAATAATTAGAAAATGTTCGTAATTTTGATGAATTTTTTCAAAATTTGAACTTTGAATGCATATAAAAGAAAAAATAGTGAATATGTAACTTAAAATATTTTTTAACTGATATTATAGCTAAGTACTTCTTAGGAATCGTGTATTAAGTTTTCAAATGTTAGCTATAAAAATACATTTGTAGTGTATTTCTAACTTCAAAATCATGAATCAGGAATGGACCTAGTATGAATAGTATACTCTTTAACAAACAATAGTGGTTGCCAATTGGGGCAAAGTAACAAACTACTAACCATTAAGGTTCTGGGCTATCACTCGATTGAGCATAAAACATATTTTTTACGACACGATCGTTCAAAATTGTGTCGAACTAATTTTTACATCTGTATTTCGTTAACTCAAATAGTATACAAGTGTTATATTATTAAGTCATATAATAGGTTTATAGACGAGTCGAGTATAGTGATTATGTTGACCGTCCACTCTTTAATTCGAGTTCACTCCAGTGGCATCATGAGATTTTTGTGTTTTTGGTCTAATCAAAACAAGTAAGTACAAACGAATAACTTAAGAAAGTTATGCAGCTGTTTAAGAATGGTGTAATAGAACCAAACAGGATAGTTCTTCAAACAAGTCTATGTTGTGGTAAAAATGAAAAACATTTGGTAAGAGATTATATGTGGAAAAATAGATTTTTCCATCCTGAATCCAATAAAAATCAGCTTATTGAAATATTTCTAGTATGCAACTTACATTTTGACCTCATATCACTATTAATATCATAACGTAAATATCCAGGTAAGCTCGTGTGCGTATATGCGTGTAAATTATTCGAAATCCTTTAACGCCGGTCATTTCGCATTCCATCCGACTAGTTTCGTCGTTGTTTAAAGCCCGAAATACGTCATTTTCCGAGAGAGTAACGAGCGCGAATTCTTCAGATGACGGCTATAATACTATGATGGCGGGCGGACGAACGGCATGCGAGTCTCCACCGCCGTATTCGACAAAGGTAAAGGACCGTCGTGTGGTGTGTATATGCTTCCCACAAAGCGACAAGTTGATAAAACGTCTACGGCGGTGGCAACGTGGTACTGTGGTAGTATAGTTAAAGTCTCCTTCTCTTTCTCTCTCTCTATCTATATCATACATGATATATTTATTAAATAATAATATATAATACAACATATTATACACAGTGTCTCCCCCCTCTCATGGTTCACTTGAAAGCGTGTCTTCTCGATGGTTGTTTCAATAACACTGGAATACTGCTACTGCGTATATAATAGCATGAATATGTTTATAACTGTTTATTACAAACACGAATAGAAGCACTATACCTTGGTATATTGTTTACCTGCAATGACATTCTTTGGCCGACTATTTTCTCTTTGCGTATGCATAGACCTCCTGTAAACTAAATGGTTGTCTCCCACCCCCGTGGACTGTCACTTTGATAATATAGAGCGTTATAATATTATATTAAAGACATTATGCACTATGTAGCTTATGTTTAATATGTACTTAATTTATTGTAAAATAATATGATATTGTATCCTTCGTGAAAACTTTTAGAACGATAAACAAAAATTCTACGACGACGATGTAACAGTTTTTTGTGGACTAAATTCGATTTTGTATGATATTATAAATAATTTATATTATATTATATTATATTATATTATTGTGATGTATTATTACTAGTACTCTGCATTTATGCCCAAAAAAAATTGCCCTTAAATGCTAAGGTGCTTTACAAATATTAAAATATGCACTATAAAAATGTGTGTAAAAATGTATTTTTATAGTTCAAAATACTGTATATCGGCAACGTGTCGTATAATGGTGAATTAATTTTTCATAAAACACTTAAAATACTGAAATTCACTGTTATCGAAATATTATTATACCCACTTTAATTATTTTTAGATAATATTAAAACAGTAGTTGACGTGCTGATTATCTATCACACTATGTCACTATCTGACCATTTTGTACTTATACTAAACTGTATGCTCCTTATTACTAGTATTACTACGATGCAATTATGTGGTCGTATGTTAATTTATGCGTGTAAGTGCAGAATGCTGTGGTTCTCAGACTGCGTGATATCCAATGGTCTTATAATGGAAGATGGACGGTTTCCCGTTATTTGTTTTATATACATTACGGCGTGTTTTTTGTAAACTGAGCATCCCTTGTAGGTTAGCCTCTGTACAAATTGTGAATTTTTGTCAAAGATTGTGATCTGTTGGGCACTTGTGCGAGGAATTTTCCACAATGAAGCTTATGAGAACAGTATGTCTTCGTGTGACCGTGACCTTGGTAGTTGTGACATTGAGGTGGACCACATTTTTTTATGGTTCTTCTATATCGAAACGAAATAATGTAGTAGCTTAGAGATATTAATATATAGGAATTGTTATTATTTGTATTAAGGTCTGAGAACAATACGAAAAAATGGCAATTACAAATCGTTCTTCTTAATACGTGACCGGTAGTTGTGACACTGATGGTACCTACTTCTTTTTAATTTCCCCGCCTTTGATATACATATGTATAACATTATCTTATCATATTATTATACGGTGGTAATTTCAATTTACTTTCATACGTTGATAACTATTATTATTTTCCAAATATTCGTTAGTTCACCACCCAATTCACCCTTATTCCCTTTGGAACACGACAATCTAGTAAAGTTTCAATGTGCTTCAATTTCAATACGTATAATGATTCCATTGAATTCTAAATAATAAATAATACATAAATATCGTTATTGACACGACTTAATTCTTTTTAAAATGACACAATCGGCTGTGTTTGCTTGTACCTACTGATTACCGATTGTGTGAGTTCATTAACGACACTGGGGACGCAAATATTTCAAATATTTATCCAGTCGATATTCTGCTTTAACGTACGCATAAAACATTTTTGACGAAAAAGCTATACATGCAATATGGTATAAAAGGAAGACTGGTAGAGATGAATATCAGAATATAATAATATACTGTATTGAATTTTAAACCTAAACGCAACATTACAATAAAACACAACTGAATGTATTCAGTCACGTAAAATAGCTTGTACATTATGGAAAAAAATAAATGAAAAACAAAACGAGGGAATTCGGTTGAAAAGAGGAGAATTAAATAGTATGGCGGGCGGAAAATGTAGGGCGAACAGAAAACCAAAATATGTTATTGACGAGCCAGAAGGATGACATCGAATGGGGGAGCCTAGCAATATTTATGTAATTCGCGTTCGACGGACACAAAACATTGAACGGCTGGAATTGACCAGGGTTCATGTTGGCTATTATATTGTCGGCGATCAAACGGAAGTTTAACATTTTCGGCAACCAACCACGTATTATAAAATATATAATATTATTATTATATTTCATGTCATTCCGAAAAATCGTTTAACGAATACGAGATAAATAATATAATAGTGTAGCCAGTGTAGGTACGACTTTTAATTTTATCTCAAACCGGAAATGTGGGGGAAGAAATGACGGATTAGTGTGATAAAAAACAAATCTACATAGCATCATATAACCACCATTATTTCCACTATAATATCATAGTAATATCGTATATAATCGATCAATCGTTGGTTACAATAACCATTAGGTAGGTACTACTATTATTATTGAAAAGCAAACATACTGAAATTAGTGAAATTATTACGTGTTAAAATCGTAATAATAGGTAACGTTTAACGGACACGGATTTGTATTTATTTATTAATACGAGTAACAAGAATGCCTCTATTTTGGGCTTTTTCGTATTCATTAATGTGACCAATGTAGGTCACTTAGAAACATTGTCAATCACGATAGTGATTATTATATTGAATCACTGTTGTACGCAATATGAACAGACGACGACTATACCCATTACCCATGAATAATTAACAGCTAAATCTATACATAACAATCATATTATTATTATTACTCTATGTATATGAGCATCGTTAATTATTTCATCATATTGACAATATTATTTAAACACCTACTACCTCTGGTCTCTACTACTAATACTATTACTAAAATGTATAGTGTATACGTTTAGCACATCGTACTAACGTTTCCACCAACACGATGTGAACAATAAGACATGGTAAGACTCCCATAATAACTATTATACGTCTGAAACGTCTGCAGCCCTGGAAAAATAATACCTACACGGTGAACTATCTTGATTTATATAGTATAATATCAATTAAAGGGTAAAAAAAGTCAATTGCCGTTGATTTCTATTACTTACTTCAAAGAGACTGAAGAAACTCAGCTTGATTATGTTCACAAAGAAAATCTGATAGCATTATTACCTATTACACCTTATTTTTAAATCAGAATAAATAAAAATTACGCTTATGCTCACAAAATATGTGTTAAATAATAAATCCATTATAAATTTCATGGATAGGAATAAATTATTTAGTTGAGGCCAGAGAGGCCATAGAAATTTTTCAAAACAAAAAATTCCGTCGTCATAAATATTAGAAAACTGAGTTGCAACATCATGACGTGTATCCTAATCTATACAGTCTTTGTAATAACATTCTGTAACATTCTGGTAAGTTTTAATATATTTTTATTGATTTATCAGTCACTAATACTATAATAATCTCTAATATAAATATATAAATATGAAACGAATTGGTTGAAAATAATTAATCATACTTTTACATCATAGAGAAAAACTGCAAGCTTTTTCAAAAAGTTTTTTCAAAACAAACACAGTATTTCAAATTATTATATAACAAGACTTAATAATATAAAATATATATAAAATTACATCTATAATTTTAAATTGATAAGTTTCAATAAATGTGCATTTATTGATTTTTCCAATATCTACTAAAGGATCAATACGATGTATTATTGATTTTTAAAATAAATTATATTTAACTATGAATAAAACTATAGTTAGCATTCGGCCTATGGGTATATAGCATTATTTAAAAGTACATTATTTTACATTTGAGATTATTATTATAATAATATATTAATGATTTACTCATATAGTATTATAGTGAACCATACTGGTAAGTGATAATTAATTCAATATTAACTCGTCGAAATTTATAAATATAAAATTGTATATACATTATACAACTAACTGATCCTGCACAGTATTGCCTGTGAAAATTAAATAACGCTCGTGGATTCATCCCATCTTAAACTCCATTAAATGTAAACCAAAACAATAACTGCACAGTCGTCATTAGGTTGGTTTTGACTAAACGTAAAATACAGATCTAAAAATATATCATCCAATCATAATAACTATTTTGTTTCATGTAACCGCATTGGCACATAAAATAAAGATGCCCTCTATATGAACAAAAAAATAATCATTTTTCGAGAGCTAATAAAGCCTTGTGTGAATCTCTCTTTAAAATACGAAAAATCTTTTTTTAGTGCACCCATAAATGGTGGTGCGAAGGAAGAGTTTGGGCAGTTAGGATTTCTCCTTATTAATTTCAATCATAAAATTATTTTGTCCAACACTGATTATAATGTAACTATAGATATTATGTATTATTAGGTATTATTGCGTTAGTATAAATTTTGCACTGCGCTGTGATTCTCTTGGTAACTCGCCCTCTCAGTCTGGTCCCGGATATGTGCCATTTACATTCCAAATATTAAAGCCAATTAAGACAATTATAATGAGAAAATCTTTAATGTACTCGTCTAAATCCCAAAGCACTTCAAATCACATTGAACTCATTAACACGACTTTCTGTATATTTACATTAGGTAATTTTTATAACAAAATTTGATTTCTACGCACTAACACTATTATAATATTAATATGATATATTAAGGATAATATACTATTTCAAAACTGTCTTTATATCATCTTTAAACATGTCGAATTGGTTTCAATATTTGTATAGGCTTTTCCAGATGTGGGTTTTCAATATTTGTATGCTCCTTTTCAACTGAATACAGCATGAAAATATGACGGTATTTCAGGTTTATAATTTAGTAGTTACATAAATCGTTTGTTTGTTTAAATTTATAATATAAATAAATTTAATAAAAAAATCCGTTTTTGTAATGCATTTTTACAGGCTATTAATTTTTGATCTTAGTTCAAATTGATATTCTTTCTGAGATCAACATTTTTTTCACAACAGTTAATTAACTGGATGATACTTCAAAAATTATTAATATCTGAACGTGAACACTACACTTTTTTACTATAAGTTTTCGGTATTATAAATTTATCTACCTAATCATTTAATCTTATTTTGAAAATACTTAAATACTATTATAATAATTGTGCATTATTTCTACTCTTGTAACTCATTTCCAGTTAAAACATTAAGATATCAAAATGAACTTATTATTACGGAAACTATCAGCTGTAGGAGATTAGCATGGAATACAGCAGGAGAAGTAAAAATAACAATAATAAGTCTATAACTAAAATAGGAAGCAAGAACCTTTCGATTAAAACAAAAAAAAAATTTTGTGATTGCGCATATATCATATAATATACGATTATTCGCAAAAGCACGATCCACGGTCGTTTCAGTTTCATTGAGACGAGATGAAAATCCGATTTCGACAGTAATGATGTTATGAATTCCATGAGTGGTATTTTTATGATTATAAAAATAAATATAAAGGCGGCCGTTACGTATCAATGTGACGATGTACACTATAAAGGCTTATTTTACAATAAACAATAACCAGGTAGTATTCTGAGAACACAATGCGCAATAGTACAATGACTAGTAAAAATACCATAATTTTGTGTTGAAAATCTATGGTAAACAACGCGACGGGACAATAATATTATTGCAATCGTAATACAATGATAAATATTCGTTTATTTATTTATTTATATATATATATTATTTATTATTGTTTTTCTTTTTTTTTAACGACCCGCATTACTGAAACTTTTCACCGCACTTACATTAATATAGTATACTGCGTATACGGTTATTACGGTTTACGAATATAATGGCGAGTAAGTGTCAAGAGTCGCGATACTGCGGTGCAGTTAGTAGGAATATAATATTATGTATATACACCCGTGTTATATAACGTATTACCATAACGACCCAAACTCATAAAAATAATACGTATATAAATCGTGTTCGGGGTGAGGAACATGTATAAAGTTAAAGAAAAAAAACGTGTGTAGACGATCGCGCGCTTGTGTGCGCGTATAATACGAGTATTTCGGAAACGGTCGAACGTCGTGGAAACCATATTATTATTACTATTATATCGGTCTATAAAAACCACGGGTTAGTCGTGTGTATCTACATTATATAATATTATATGATGTATTTTGAGACGAAAAAAAAATAAAATCACTATGATCCATTCTGACTCGGTAGTAACCTTGAAAAACAGAAATATTTATGATGTCATATACAGAATGATTCGTTGCATAGAAAAAAAAAACATTCGATGGCCAATAGATACTCCATTCTATGGCGTATCCAGTAGGTGAGTTAAGGAGATCCCTCGAAAGCTTGTTAAATAAAAAAACTTATAAATAAATAAATGCAATGTATCGACATTTAAATGCATGGTATATAAATGGTATAACAACGGACAAGCATGGTTCTTTGAGAATTTTGTACATAGAATAATTCGAAAATAATATGGTCACACATTTATACCTATAAAAATATTTATATTACACTATAGAATATAGATATATAATAATAATGCAAAAACGTTGTGACGGTTGGACAGAATCACGGAATTTGCATGGTCAACGCATTGTGCAAACCACTTATACCTGCAGATAGGGATGTAAATAACAAGAGCGATAAAATAAAAAATCAACAATAAACCACAATTTACCATCATTAAAACGAACCTAAATAATATTATACTACGCATTATTATGATTTGTATTGTGTACATAATATAATACCAAAGACCGAGTTCGAGATTAGAAGCGAATATACAAACTTATTAATAACCATGATTAAAGCGGTTACGGATAAAACATTAATGCGGATATAGTACATTATACATAATATGTACGGTAGATATCAATTTTTAACGGTAACAATGAAATATCGATTTTAACGATTAATTTGCAAGGTCCCCGGGATACTTCCACAGGAGTGGATGTGATATAATGTTAGATACAACAGACCTTTTAAACCTAATCCAACCTTATTACAAAGTATACGACGAATCTAACAAGCCAATATTTTGGTATTGGTTGTAAAGAGTTATTATCATTATAACGATCGACAAATATAATAATTCCGATAATATCCAGTAAAAATCATACGAAGAGTCCATAACTTAATTGATAACACTAAACCTACTGTATTATTAATTTATATAATTAATTAATCAAATGCAAATAATATGAATAATATTATTTTTCTTTTAGAAGAAATATGAACAACCCACTACTTGTGATTAATGCATCTATTTACAATAAGATGATCGAAAAGTTTTTAACATATAATATTAACTTGAGTTTAAATAAATAAATGTGACAAACAATTGCACAATTTTGTTTTAAAAAAAACTATATTTATTTAAAATAATAACATACCTATTAAAGGTAACTCATATTAAAAACTTCTTAACACAAATACTCATCTACCTACTAGTATCATGTACGTAGTTCATGTATCATTTTTTTATTATTATTTTTTTATCTTCAATTTTCTTCTGGTAATATATTATATAATATTAATAATATACAGAAAAATATCAGTTAAAACGATATAATTTTGTAGTTCCTTGCATTTCGTTAAAACTAATATTTTCTGCTTTACGTTTTGAATACTGCCCAGACAAGACTTAAATTTGTTAATTATAATTGTAAAGTACGAATTTAATCATGTAACATGCTTACGTTTGGCTACATTCAGATATTCCGCAGATAATAATTAAATCATAATATACATAAATGAAAAATAAAAACGAGTATGGACATCAATAGCATCATATCGAATTAATCTCTGTATGGGTTAGGTACTTTGTCGAAATGTTATATTCATTGTGCGACGTTTGAAACAATAACATTGGTAAAATATTAATTATGGAACGGTTGACAATAACATTGATCATTCGAACTTGGTTATAAATATTTACGCAGTCAACGATCTTAGTCTGCAGACATTTTTAGTGTCAGTGTTGTGTGTTCAATGTTAATTATGGAAAAAAAAATGCTAAAACAAAAGTGTAAACAAATCAAAAACCATTTCTGCTAATGTTTCAGCCGCCGCCGCAACTCTGTCGGCATTTTGGTAAAGTCGAAACAATTACTTTGTCGTGGATGAATGGATTGCCAAAATCAAAAATATACCCACTACGACGGCGAAACAATTAAGCACTCTTTTCGGGTCAAATGTATAGGACAATAAGTGCCATATAAATACCTAATCAAAGGGGTTGACCTTTTTATTATTATTATTTTTACAATTTTACTCTAGGGACATTTTTCAAACTTTTGTTCTTCCGGAATAGGGGGCTGTCCCCGACAGGACGCTGGCGACTGGGGAGGTAGGTACTTATCCGAATTATATATTCTGTAAACTGCACACCAAGTGCACTTGTTATACGGCACTTGGAATGCCTTGTTCAGGTTAACCGGTAAATTAAACGGCTATGAAAGTGACAGTACCGACTGTAAGCACTTGACTGACTTTCGATAATGCCCCTACTCTCCATATCCCCGGACATTATCATTTGTGTGCGATTTTTTTTTTTAATAACCATTTTGTATGACGTCTTAAAAACACATCAGAATCATAAATGTACCTATATGACTGATAAATCGTTGTTTTGGTATCATGTTGTTATAATACGAGCATACCCATAATATTATAATAGATAGATGATTTGTAAAACCTTAAAATGCATTTAAAGGTCTCTGAATTTTATAAGTAAAACTATTTAATATTTATTTCAAACACAGGATGAGTAAAATAGATCAAGTTATTTGTGTGAAGAGGTTTATACATTTATTAATAATTATTTGTTTATAACTGATAATAGCACCAAATTGCATGACATTTCAGAAATATTACTGTTTAGTGATTGTTAAGCTTATTTTGTTTTCATGTTTTTGTACATGAATAATTCTTATCACTAAACCTTGAAAAAATAAATTTTTTTATTTATCCTAAGTACATACCTAACAAGCGTGTCAAATTAACCACGTTATATTAAAACCTAACGGTGAAATGTTGACGTGAATTAAAGTTATTGTACTAAAAAATGTTTATCGAAGAATTTAATATAAATGTTTATCTAAGCCAAATATATGTGTTTACACATAAATCCTATCTCAAGTGGGTGTGCAGATTCCGCAAGTGATGTCACTTTCTGGGTCCTTTCCCCATTCACCGTTTCTCACTTGAATCTCATTTTAAGTACATTGTTTATGATCTACCAGGTTCCACTTGTCAAATACAAACAAGTTTACAAATGTTATCCATCACAAATCACAAAATTTAAATCCATACCTATTTCATTTTTTGTTCAACCTATTTTAAATGAATATAATAAAATATTTGTTTTTTTATTGTGTAAACACAATTAACTGTAGTAGCTTTAGAAAAATAATTATTTTAACCATAGTAAGTACTATATAATATTTGTATTAAAATAGTTTTAAAAAATGAATGAGATTGTTTAGAACAAATTTTAATAAGCAGTTAATAAATTGTCTATTGAATTATACATAATAAATATGAAACTAAAATCAAACAACTGCTATAAATTCCATTAGCTATTACGATTAATTTCAAACAACATTTTTTTTTTTTTGCTAAATATTTACGTTTAGCAAAAAAGTTTACTTTTAAAAAAATGAAAAGAACCTACTTTGTTTATTAATTCAATGCTATAACTAAAACGAACACCTAATCATAATAATAACAATTAATAACCTTGATGTCGATGCCATGATTTAAGTGAAAATATTTGAAAAACCAGGCAATAATATATTGTTATTACTAATTTTAAAATCAGTCTTTTACGATAGAATTATTTTGTAGAAACTAAAAATATAATACAATATGCCTAATTCTAAATTATTTTCGCAAAAACAACATTCTTAAGTTGGTTTATAGTTTATGTAGATTGTACATGAATTATTATAGCACGTATAAAATATAAACTGTAATCGGTCGTGGTGGTACGAAAAAAAAATGTTCGGGAACCCACATTAAGCCAATAATCTGCTGGCGGTAGACCCAAGGGATTTTTTCTCGCACCCGATAAATTTAGCATTTAGAGAAGTGCACTTGAATGCAACAAACAAGCCTTAAAACGATTTTATTGCAAACGACAATATTCGTTTAATCTGTCGTACAAATAAACTCAACACGTTCTCGCTATGAACATTAAATGCGCATATTCCATCGTTTTATGACCAAAATCCAACACTTATAAAATGCCGTATTAACGATAAAGTGCTTGTAAAAATAAGAATCGAAGAAAATTATGGCAAAAAGTTTTCATCCCAACATGTAAATAAACGTATTCACGCTTGGAGAACATTATAAATCATATTCTGTAGAATGTAGATAATATGAACAGTTCTAAGTACGCATCAAAGAATAATATCATACATCTTATTTTATTCTGTAATCGATAACTATATACAGGTTCAAAGCTTGGTCTGTATTATTATTTATTATTTTTAAATTTACATTTTTAATTTCCATATTTGTTTGGTTAAAATGTATCATTATTAATATTCTTTTCAAGAACTATTAAAAATCGTATATTTACTGTGGTATGACGATTGAACTCTAATTTAATGATCTGTGGAGTTTTATGTTTCCAAAATAAATAAAACCATAATATAAACTTTTATTTAAGTACCTATATTATAAATTAAAAATGTATAATAATATAGATGAACATTACGAGAATAAAATTTCTTTTGATGATTTTTTGCCTGATTGAGTCGTTGAAACAAATGTACTTAAATTGAAAAAAAAAACACTAAATAGATCATTAAACAAATTCTTCACCGTAAAGTTTTCGTAGTTAATCGATCCGGGATATCTCACTGATGCTGGATTTGACGGTTGGCTCGTTCCCCAGGGCCCATAGTCATTCAGGCATACAGAGTTCTCCAGTATGGTAACCGTTGTCTACAGATAATGGTAGTTAGAATGTCTCTTGTCACTAGAGAACTTTACGTGGACTAAGTGGCAGCCTTGTTCAAAGTGTCAAACGGGCTAGCACCCCGATGGCCTACATATATATAAATAGTTAAAATGTCCACACTGCAAAGAGAGTTTTTTACCACTCGTGAAATTCGTCCATTATTATCTGCAAATAATATGTAGTAAATATTTTATAATTTCACTTCCAAAGACCACTCCTGTCATCACGTTATCAATTGTTTAATGATTATATGTATAACCAAATCTCTATATATGTACATATAATACGAGTAGAACACTCTTCTCGCAATAACCGAGACTCCTCCAAATGCGAAGGATTCATGACTGTTGAAGACTGACAAATATTATTTATAACATCAAAACTCAATATAGCATCCAACAAATGGCACTGTTCATATTTTAATCTTATTTCCTGGTAGCGAAACAGTGGATCCGTCCATTAACAAGAGTTTTTTTATGAAATTAAAAGCCCCCGAGCACCCGCTGTTATCCAAGATCATTTTAGTCGCCATTTTACAGTTGAATTCGCTTATAACGATGTCGGATACAATAATATTCCCGGCAGTATATTTGGTTGTTTTTTTGTAGCATTTTTTTTCATATGCATAACGATACAAATCACTGTAACAAACTTACTACAATAGGCCGATAATAACTATGTCATTTTTAAACGAAAACCAGTCCTCATATTCGCATATTTCGTCACTCTCGCGTGATTACCTACCTAATTATTGTTAAACTGAAAAAATCATACTCGAAATTATAAATCAAAAGTTAAAACACGGAAGAGAGACACTAAAGTTTCAGTGTTGGATGCGATTTCAACGATCTCAGATGCATGGAATGACATCTCTGCCATGGAAATAATAAAATGTTTTCACTGGCATGCTAGGTTTCAGGCGGCAGCATTCTGTTTTTTTATATTATGTAATAAGATTCACATTATGTTTGTGTATGCTTTTTATAGCAATATTATGTCAAATAAATCAATTTATAAATTATTTAAAAATGCATAATTTTTTTTTTACGTTCAGGTATAAAAAATTTTGTGTATAGAACCATCAGATTCTCCCGGTCCCTCGAAAATCGTTATAAGTGAATAAAAGTGACTTATAAAATATAAAATAACTATTCACAATTTATTTTCACTTATCAATAAAAAATAGTGTAGAAATACCTTAAAAATAATGTTGATGGTGATAAGTTAATTATAATATTTAAGACTGAATAGTGAATACAAACCCATATTCCCGCCCCTCCCCTTATAAATTTTCCTAGCGACGCATCTGGTTCTAGCTCTATAAACATATATTATTGTACCTATGTGTTGTAATATAGGTACAACGAATGTGTGTTTTTTATTAAAATAATAATTTATTAAATAATGATAACCCGCGAACCATAACGATCATCTTAAATTATAATACCTATTGTATCTCTATACAATTTTTAACTTAGTAATAATTTAGAGTAATATTAAAAAAAAATTCAAGTTATTCGTTTAAAATAGGTATAAACATACTGAGGACACAAAGTTCGATTGAACATAATATATAAGCTTATGATGTAGCCTTGGTGAGATACTAAGAGCACTGACGTATGACTTGTAAAATATCCTCTAGAGATTCTCGGAAGAGTGTGTTGGCCAATGCATTTTCTCGTTATCTCAAAATATACACATTGCTACAATTTCATAAAAAACATTATTGTGGGTTGTGAATGATTGTCTTACAACTTGCTATATCAAAAAAAAAAAATGTTTGTATATGCATATAATATGTACGCTTTGTACGTGATTTTCTTGACGTATTTTTATCCGATTGATAAAATACAGCGAGTTTGTTGAATAAATCGTTCATAAAAATAAACCCCATAGTATTGTAAACAGAACATGCTTGTATTTCATGTTAAATGTTTTCTCTCCAGACTCCAAGCATAGGTACTTGATTATATTATAACATCTATGTGATGATTATTTTACCAATTGATTTATTTTAATAAATATGAAATATTGCAATAATAAATTATTGCAATATTGCTCTATATTCGTTCATAAAATATAATAAATAAACGTATATCATATTATATACTTCCTAAAAGAACTTAGTAGATTATTACGAAAATTATTCTATTTTCAGAAATGTAATACTGGAAAAACTAAAAGTTGTAAAACCAATGTTAGACTAAGTTTTAGTCTAATATACGAGTTTTAAAAACGTTATATTGAATATCCTTGCATATAATATAATTGTTTAATTATACATTTATAAAGTTCATTTTATTTGAATATGAAAACAATTATTTTCAACTAATAAAATTGAGTGAGGAAATTAAACCCCACGTCAATCATGGATACAATTATTATTATGATTATATACAGTCTGTTCTATTATTATTATAATTTACAACTTAAATATATATTTTATTATTTGAACTACTTTCAGAATATTTTTTAACTCAAAAACATTTATGATTTTAGGTTTTAATAGTTTAATGTTCTGTTCATAAATTTATTTTTAAATTTAAATGTTATTACTGTTTTTATAATCGTTTATATGTGGCATTAGTTGATACGAATTTTATTAAAAAATACAGTTTCAAAAATTTGTTTGTATGTTTAACCAGGAAATAATATAATGATTCAGATACTCTTACAATTTCCTAGTCACGTTAAAAATAATATTGAAAATATTATGAATATTGCATAATATTTTCAATATTATCGACTCATTACGTCTTTTTCAATTTTTATAATTATTCACATTTTCCGTTATTAATACCCCAATTGATAGAGTTATTCACGCTTGTATCTATTAATAAATTGTATTTTCCAACAATCATATTAGAACCGTAGGGAATTAAATAACTCTTCGGGAAGTAGTTCTTTTAAAGTAAAATAAATATTTTTAACATTTTAGGGGTACCTACATTATAATTATGTAGTTAAACGAATAATACTATTCATATTATACAGATTATACTACAATATGTCAATATATATATATATTATTCCACAAAGTAATGGAAGGTGTGTGAGTAAAGCAAATTTAGACAATAATTCAGTAAGCAAAAAACACCTAACATCGGTTTTTACCATGTAGGACGTAGGTGTTCCATGTTACGGGGTAGTAATTTATTATAAGACGTTCTCTATTTTTGGTGTACTGTATCAGTGACAGATAATTACTAAATACGAGAGGATTTTGATGTTAATAATATTAGACAAGATATTTAGTTATACTGACGATACATTTAGTGTTAATATAATATTTTTTATTTAACCGATGCCCTGAGAGCAATAAATGTAGCAAACGATGAAACAAAAATACACACGTATATAATATTATGTAGCAGACCGAAAGATTATTATTACGCATTTTGTAAAGTAAACAAAAATAGTTTTATCAATATGGTGGACCAAATGACACATGTGTCTAGAGTATTGATGTATATTGTATATTGTTATGTTAAAATATTAATATTAAATACTGTAATAGTGCACTATTACATTGGAATTTGCATTGTTCATAGATACCTAATAAATAAATAGTTATAAGTTATAACTATTTAGAACATTTTATTTTCAACAAGAATATTCGAAAAGTTGCCAAATTCACTTATACCTTATAAACAATATTGCCATGAATAAATAATAAATTACAAAAAAAAAGTTATTTTTTCAGAATGAAAATTTCAAATTTCTATAAATAGCACAAAAAGATTAAAATATTTTGAAAATTTTATTATGTCCATAGATAATACTAAAATATGATATTTGATGAAAAATTCAAGTTTTTACGGTTATTTGTTTTTGAATAAAAACAAAAATAAACATTGATTTTGTCGATTTTTTTTATTTACCTCAATTAATTTAAAAAAAAGTATGGACATTTTTTACTTTTTACTTCTCCGAGTACCAACTAGATCCCATGTGGTACCAAAAACCATCTTCAAAGTTAAAGGTTGAAGCATTTTTACTACTCCAAAAATTGATCAAACATACAAAAAAAAAATTTAAAACACTCACTTCATTGCGAGACTAATACAGTAATACATTCATAACGTTCTACTCAGAATCTAAAACGAAATCCATAATTAAATTGAAAATCATGGTTTTATAAAATTAAATTAAAAACAAATATTAACCATCTTTATATGTAAACATAAAACATATATTATTATATTACCTTGTAGGTACAATATAATACTATGTACATAATAAAATACGAATATTATTTTTTTAATTTAATAGTAATAATCAGCTGATGCTTGGGTTCTTGTTTAGATAATTAAATTCTTGTACCACATTTGATTTTGTATTAACATTGTTAGTTTTAAAAAATCAATAAAATTGTACACAATTATTTAAAATTTTTTGAATATAACATGTATCAACTATAAAAACACTCTGCACGTTAATTAATATTATGTTGACGAAATGGATACTTCAAACATGAATATTAATAAATGTGCGTACACATTAGAAAGCAATAATCTATTAAAACTTTAGGAACATTAAATTTAATCCAAAAACACACAGTATTACAAATATTCCAGATGTTTATTAAAAATAATAGTAATACCTCAAGGCTCAAACTTTAAAATACATTGTTGACGGTTACCTTAACGTATTTATAACATCATGACTGCGCCGATTATATTATTTAAAAAATCTACTTAAATATTTATCAAACATAATTTCTAAAGCTTAAAAAAATATAAAAGTAGATTAATAAGTTGATTTGGTATAACATGGTAACGATGGGTTTTTGGTTATACAATAAATTATCCTTTGAAAACATAAACGGTATATTAATACTTACTTGCCTAGTAAGTAGTAGTTATAATAGATACCTAATTCTATTATTTACTTCTAAAATGTTGATGAACAATATTGCTACATATTTCCATGGCCTTTCGTCCTATAATTTTGAAAATGTCTACATCTAATAAACCATATAGTTTTTGTGTTGTCGTATCGATTGATTCTCACCGTATTCAATGGACATGGGTTTTAATTATTTTTGTAAACCGATTCTAATCTCTTGCCTATTATGCTTCATAGTTATTAATTAATAATCCTGGTCGGAATGTATTTAATTACACTGCCTGCATGTGAAAACTATGATACAATAGTAACGTCTAAGAGTTATAATACTTATATTAAAATAAGAAAGACACCTAACTTTAAACAAAAATATTGTGTGAAGTATAAATCTTTCAGTATGACGAATTAAAGAGTGATATACAAACACTCAAATGTGTAAAGGTAATAAGCAACGGTTTTGGAAATGCAACAAACATAAAATAATGAAAACCAAAACACTTTTTTTAATAGGTATACTAAAAAGAAAAAATTACTTTGGACTATTGCTTTCAAACTGTAACACATTTAAATACGTGTTAAACGTATTTTATCTAATTATTACATATCAAAATATTGCGTTAAATATTATAATCGCATAATAATATTATAATGTTCATTTTAAAACCATTTTCGCGTTACTTAGTTGCTGTTTTTAGAATTTATATTGCGTAAGATCAATGAACAATTAATTAAATATATTATTTTTAACAATCTCAATTTATTGCATGATGTTTTAAATTGAATGCGAAAATTCGCATGTTGAGTTACTTAGGGGTCATAAGTTACCAACGAATTAAAATGGTTCTCACTATTTAAAAACTAAAAAAAATCTCTAATCTCATAAAAAGGTATTCAGGTTTGCAAACTTATAAATATTTCAATTGCAGTATGCTACATTGTATTTTGTTTAAAATGTAGAAAGTACAGGATTTTACAATTCATTTAATTTTCATAAGTATTTAAGTATTTGTTTTTATTTATTTCTAAAATATTAAAGGGTACAACAATTTTTACCTAATTTATCTTCTTAAAATATCTTTTCAAAATATAATTTATCACTAGGTTGATAACATTTTCGGAATACTTTGTTACAACATATTTCTATTTTCAATTAAATACTATTATTTGAATAACGTTGTTAAATTGTTATTCTCTAATAAATACTTATTCTTATTTTAACATGGTTTTGATATTAAATATTATTTTTTTTTTTTGTGGTTTAAAGAAAAGAATTAATTAAATTACTTAAATTACTTTTACAAAAATATGGAATTCTTTGTTTTTATTACCCTTGGTTTATTCTGTTAGAGTTCAAAGAGAATAATATACTCATCTTAACTTTATTTTAAAGTGTTTTCAAAAATTAATTAAATCATAATAATCGGGTTTTGAACAGTCAAATATAAATAAAGGTTTATAAATCACTAAAAAAATTATGAAAATTCTTGGTACTTCGAGATGCCAAGGACGTTATGCGTCAACCGTGAATCATTTTTTTTTCATATTTATAATTTTTTTTTTTTTTTAGTTACCTATTGGTTTGTTAAAAATTACAATACAAGTATATAATATAGTAAAATAAATGGTGAATCAAAAACTACGCGAACACTAATAATATGAATTGATCTTAAATTAAACTATTTAAAAATAAATAAATACCTTAAATAATTTAATCTCTATCGAAATTTGCAAATCGTTACTGTCAAAGACTATAGAGTATTACGTAATTTTAATTTGTTGAAAATACCAAAGGTCAGAACCTAATTCTCGACCACCATATACTATGCATCCTCAAACGATGACTTTTGATTACAAAATATATATTATGTACACGTTTTACAACACGATGGCTCGTTGTGTTGTTATTAGCGTCTACGACGTGTCTTTGTCACGTGACAACAATATTTAATTTAAATACGACGGAGACTACTTACCGACAAACGCGTGCGAGTCTCCGGGCTGGGTGGTCGACGATCGCCCACGTGTTTGCGTACTATGATGCGATTATATTATCACTTAATATTATTATTCATATCGTTATCATTCATCACGGCGGCGGATACGCGTGTGGCAGTAAACCGGCGGCAACGTGTTGTGGTGCGGCGGCGGCGGCGGCGGCGGCGGTGCGTTTGGCCCGGAGCCGAATTAAAGAATGCGGAGCGCGTGCATCGGGTCTGCCGCGGTCTGTCGTCGAGCAGCCGCCGTTTCCCGGCCGCCCATTTCCACCCCGCCCGCCCACCGGCGATCGCGAATCACGTTCGGTCTCCGCCGACGCCGCCACGCGGGTTAATAATATTCTTCTTATTCGGCGGTGCCTAATCCGACGTGGCGGCGGTGGTCCTCCTGTTGCTCCGGTCACCACCACTGTTACCGAAATCACTCGCCCCACACGATTCCTACCGCCGAGAAACATATTATTATAATTTTAAAAATTCATTAACCGTTCGCTGTGATCGACGTAATTGTAGAGTACAACTACAGTCGTCGTAGTACTTACGGCCCGTACTACAGGTGTGAACATATTTTGAAGTCCGTCCCCTATACGAACGTTTAACCCTAAATCACACGCATTTTAAAATATTCACGAGAATACACGCACACGGTCTTTTTGTCACACACAGTATGGGCGTAAATCATAGTCAACTAACAAGTCGCAAATAAAAATATAATAACTATCAATTTTCGTTTATCGAGCAGCAATTATTAGAAAACACAGTTTAAAAAATAACCCATAATTGATTTTTTACGATCACGCACATGGTTTTTTTGACCGTATATTAATACATAATGTCTGGTAATGAACTTTGAACACTTCTATATTACTGACATCGGATCGTATACAGTTAGGAGTTGTATCTAATGTTAGTTTATCATCTAATTAGAAGGTACCCAGATTAGGTTAGGTTAATATTTCGTATTTTTAAAACAATGAACAAAATTCTAAAAGCCCGGTCTTTTTGACCGTGAAGCGTGTGCTCTAGGGTTAAAAATGTTTGGTTTTCTTACGATTCAGTAGCAGATTATAACGAGGGTTGAGATTTACTAGCATATTATATAAGTCGTAACGTGTTTTGTAAATCTACAATGCACTCGTCTAATAAATTAATGTTTAAAATAATGCCACGTTATTGCTAAGGGTGTCGGTGCTGGTTCTTCCGTTTTTCTGAAACTCCGAAATTCTAGAAAATTAGAAAATTATATCTTATATTTTAGTTACTATACCTTAGTTATAATACTTTTCCACTTATGTACAGCTCGATACCTATTTAAGGGGGATTGATATGGTGTATTTTATCAACGAGAATAACTTCACAGGAAAGTCTTCTGATGCCCTGTAGAATAATCGGATTCCGTTAATTTTTTTTTTTTAAGAAGTGAACATTTTTTAGGTCGGATAAAAAGTTGAATTTGAATTTTACTTTGAATAGTGGTAGAAAAATACGTTTGAAAAAATACAAATATTGTGCATTATTCAAATGCATACTATTTTAGCTTCTATAATAATAATTTTGCCCTTTAGTCCGACTTGAAAAATATTCTCTTTTTTTAAATAAAAAAAAATTAACAAAATCCAACTATTCTTCAGGTAATGAGAGTTTTTCCAGTAAGGCTCCGACGCCTTTAAAACCAATTATAATTGTTTGTATTGATTATATTATTTTTTATTAGTGAAAGGTATTTAGGTATTTTTAAAACCTAATCGAGATCTTATTCAAATTATTTGAACACTATAATATTATTATCATCTACTGATGATTAATCACTACCTACATTGAAACTGGTTGACTCAATTTAATGTGTTTTAATATATATATACTTTTTAGCAAAATTTTAATTCGTTATCGATATCTAATCCTAATTTCAAAAAAATATGTTAATATAGTGACCATTATGTTCCATATTATATAGCGTATCTATTATGATTGTACATTATACACGATACACTATACACGACGACGACGACAACGTGAATCAGTTTTCGTCGCAATATTATTGTGGTATATTCACATACGTTAGCCGGCGCGTCGGGTATGCAATTTTGTTGCATAGATGAGGAGGTGTTTTCAAATGGTATGTCGAGGCTATTACCGGAAAACGTATTTAATATGGGGATATTTCCTTCAGATAACAATAACAGGTTACATGTCAATCACTCACCTGGGCATTTTTTTCAACTTTTTCAATAGAAAATTATAAAAATTTACAATTGCAATCACATGTGAGAGTTTGTGCGACAACGGAATGTCTGTTTTAGTAATGCCTACCACAGTTATACAATTTCATAATAAATCCGTTATCCAGTCGTACATTCAGTATTTATACAATTAACTCCTAATTTTTTTTTTTTTGTTTGTTTAATCTACTAACAAAAATATTTTTTCTTGGTACCGAGAACCGGATGGGGGACTGCGTTAGCATTACGTCCACTCAAACAAAAATTATTTAAAGTAGGTAAAATTCATTACGTATGATTGTTGTTAATTTATTTTTATATATTTTATGTATTTGAGGGTGGACGAAGCAAAATAAGTCATGTCAATAAAATAAATTAATGGATTAAATACTTCACTGGTAAATCATAGCCATCCACGAATTAAAATTTTATTACAACACTAATTAAAATAATAAACAGTCTACGGGCTACAAGTTACATTTTACTAATTCTGATATTACCATTGTGGAAATGGGCATATATTGAATTATTTAAGAACTATTATCTATACGCTAACCAATCTACTGATATCATGTATGCTCTTAAGAGTTCAGAAAGTTCAGAAGACTGGTAAATTTAAAAAAAAAAATGGTAACATCTACCTAATTATACATTATATTTTGACTGACAGAGATAGACTTAAATTCATTTCACTATAATTTATTATTTATTTTTAATTAATTAATTTAAGTAAAAACAAATAACAATCGATTATTAAAAATGCTTTTAATAGGTAAAAACCCAGTAAATTTACTAAATTTTTTTTTAATAACAAAGTCGTATTTGGACTTGGACATTTATTGCAGGTTATTGAATTATAGAATGTTCATGGTAGTCGGTTATTTCGTCTAATATTTTACCGTAAATCACCTAAGTACCTAATTTAAAAAATAATTTTCTAAGCTTTTAGACCTTTACGGGTGTCATACATATTATGTTAAATCTTTATAATTATTACACTTTTTTATATTAATTTAATAAAAATACACTTTGTATGTAGGTTTTCTTTCAAATACCAAATGGTTTTCGTTTTCATGATTTGAATTATTTTTGTTGTATTATAATAATATAATATATAAATAAAAGTACATATTATTAACACTTTATATGCGATATGTAAATGAAAGTAACATATGACGTGGCGTTAGCTCATCAACAGATACATTTCTACTATTCAACATTATGTACGTAAATACACCTACACAACAAAATCTTCTTTTCTATGTATAAAAAATGAATCACACGTGAAATAATATTTAAAACTATGGTGGTTGAGAGTTAAATTTTAATAATATTTTTCGTTTTTATATTCAAACAATACGATGAGTCACAAAAATTTTTTTCTCACGTAATTTACAAACCCCAATAGACTATTATATAGAAATTATTATAATTTTAACCCCATTAAACTATTGGATACTTATCACTAATCATCATCACTTAAACATTTTCTGGGTGAACTTCAAAATAATATCATGGGATAACATGGAATAGCAATATCTGCTCACGTCATGGTCATGGTTTTTTTACATGGTATAAGAATAATAAGATTAGGCTTAAACGTCACTTATTAATATTGTAATCCATGTTAAAACGTTTAATCTCAAACGGGTCATCTGCAACACGCGTAGCCGTATGTTGTACACATATATCGTATAGGTACCGGACGTAAATTGTATTATTCTTTGTACTATAGAAAAAATGTTTTTACTTATATTGTAACTTAATTATATAATAACAAATAGAAAGAGAATATTTGTTAATCCCTAAAGATAATTATTTAGGTGAAAATCATTTCAATTGTTTAGGTCTGTAATAAAACAATTTAAAAATTCATAATAGTATAAATATCTAAATCATGTCTATCTTTTCGTATATGGTTTGAATAATTATTGTAGTAGGCAGTGGATACAAGATTTATTTTTAAAAAACGGATAAAATTGACAATTTCATTATGCTGCCATTGCTGTGCTATATTATAAAACCCACGCACAGAGTATAATAAACTACCACGCTATTTTAGTCAAATATTTAAAGTTAATTTTTTTTTCAACGAAAAAGTAACAATTATTTCAATGCAGGTGGGAAGGTCCCTGCTTATAAATAAGATTTTACGGAACGGATCCTCTGCATTTTACATGTATTATAACTTTCATATTTTTTACAAATCAGTGGTTGTTATTAAATATAATATCACATAATAAATATTAATAATAAAATATAATTTTCAATTTTGAATTTAATAAAGTATATATTTAATGCATCCAATTATATACATTAATTTTAGTGATGATAAAGGTAGGACGACAGTTTTGAGAATAAAATATCCGTTGCGTGAGTAATTTTATTTTACAATGATAAAAATAATTTTAAAACAAATTAAGAGTGAATTTCAAATTTAATAATAATATATACCCTGATCTATATTATAGAATGTTTTAACAGTACAATTATACCTATTAGTTGGTAATTTATTTATTATTTGTTCTACAGATTATTTTTATTTACCATCGTTATCAATAATTTTGTCATAATCACTAATTAAAAATAAATACTAAAAATATTATTTTTATTATTCGTATTGTTTGTTTTATTTATCTTAAGTAAAATGCCATTAGGTTTAAGTAAATTGTTAATAATCTAATTAATAGTTTGCCTAATTTTAAGTAGGTTAGATTGTGAACAAATTTGTTTTTTCTAAAAAATGTATTATTTTATTTTTGAGATTCTAGTTTGGTCCTAGTCTTGCATCAAAGTTGTACCATATGATGAAGCTGTTGAGATTGATATTCTATTGGTAGCATTTTATGACTTATGTTATGTTAGACTGTAAGATAACTAACATTCCTTATGATATTATTATGTTAAATTTTTTTTTTTTTGATAAGCTAAAAAATATACAATTATAATAATGTATCTTAATTAATTTATACATTATCACGAAGCCGTATCATTATTGGTTTTTGATCCTTTTAACCAAAAAAAAAAAAAAAAAATTACTAATGAAAAGTAAATGTGGTGAAGTTGATGAATGTACGTAGTACAACAAACGAATCTAAATGACACTGAACCCTTTAAAAAAAATTATGCTGATATTTGTTTTATACATTGAAAACGTTACCTATGTATTTTCATTTGTTATTAATATTTTTAAGCTCTATGAATTTAGATGGTAATATTCAACAAATATACTCAATCTCTCCTTAAACGCCCATAAGTGTATAGTTGTTGAATAAACCCGTAAATCTCAGGATATCCCCACCCCCTTCATCCAGTGTCTTAATAATTGCCAGACCTACGAGCACACCAAAAGTTTCTGCAGGCATTCTCTAAGCGTTGTTGTGTGAAATACGAGGAGAGAAACCTAACCTTTGGAATCGCCCACCTAATGTGCTTTTTGCTTCGACGCCCATTCATTACATTACTAAAACCTGTCCGATTTACACAGGCAAGTGGTTAAGAAAACGACAATTCATACCCGAAAACCATCAAAACTACCAGATCAATCGTTTAATTCAAAACTTCCCATCTCCAATTTATACCTACTATGTTTAATGTTTATATACATAATGCATCGATAAAAAAAAAATTCGTATAATAAAACTCGAAAACTATGCATCGAGTCATGCACCTGAATTTAAAACGTTTAGTATTATGATAACAATAATTCTGCAATTGGAACGACAATATTATATATTCAAAAAAATAACTATATATCAAATGTAGTCTTTATATCTAATATTCTATTTAGACACATTTGATCATTATATTTATATCCATGTAAACAATTGGAGCTGAGATTTTTTTTTTTATTTAAATAAAAATCAGATAATTTTGAAAATAAAATAAACAAAACAACAATAATAAACCTTTTTCGTTTTTGCACCATTTTTAGCATCAACAGTAGGCATTATAATTTATAAATAATGTAAGGTAAATTTAGGTTTCTCTTATGAATACAAATTATCATATAGTACAATCATATTCACTTATAGTTGTATTAAGTTAGAGCACGAGACTCTTAATTTCGGGGTCGCGAGTTCGAGCCACAAGTTGGCACCACTTTGTTGTGTAGTATTTTTTCCCACGTATACTAATAAAACAAAAAACGTACAATTAAAATATAATACATTATTACATTAATATTCTATATTGACCGTAATGCACGATTACTGCAGATGAATCACTTTTCGTTTACATGTATCTCTGATGTATAATAGCTTAACCTAGTTTTCTTTGTTCTAAAATTCTACATAATTATGATTAGGTCGATTAAGTACGTCGTGAAAAAAAAGTTAAACTTTTTTATGCTCCCTTGTTTACATTTACAACTTTGGAAGATTTGACTTATTTTACCATATTTGTTTGATATGTCAAAGCTATATAGTGTGTATTTTACACATCAGTCAAATTTCATTAATTGCCTTCGTGACAATTTTTTTACTAAAAAAATGTTCAAGTGAGACACTCGTTCCATGATTTGGGGTAAATACTTTAACAACTAACATTTTTTTTATTTCAATCGTATACTAAAAGCCAATGGGGAATTTTTGTTATTTTAATAGGTTAAAACTCATTTTTGAATGACTAAAATAACTTTATTTGTTCGAGAAAAACTAACAAATGAAACCTAACCTTGTTTCTAACCATGCCTACTAGAAGTCAATAAACTTTATATTAGGTACCTATACTTTGTATAAGAATCAATATGTATAAGATGAATATTCAGAGCAAAATATGATAATTTCCACTTGCCAGAATTTATGTTACGCACTTGGTCCTGAGTTGTTTTTTCACGGGGCATAAAATTCCCCTTAAATCAACTAATTGTAGATACTTTATGTTATACAAAGAATCAAAATATATGTATATAGAATGAATAATTACTAAAAATCACAAATGTTAACATTATTTTTTGGTGTAGGTAGATGTCCAAATATTTATCACAAAAGTCGGTAAAAATAACCGCGAATTTTTAATCAAATATTTAAATATATTTAAATACAAATATAATATTAAATATTGTAGCTTTTTATTCAAAATGTATAAACTTTTTCTATAAGTGTTTGGCTAGGTTTGCAGCATTTAAATATTATATCATTAAATTACCACTTTAATAGTCTTACAAAATTAACTCTATATAAGCCAAGATTTCACCCTTCATATTATGTTTTATATTCCGAATGGATTATATTCACATTATACTATAGGAATCTTTTACTTACTATGCATAAAATATACAAACATTTCTTTTCTTATGTAAAACTGAATATAGCTGCGATATCTTACTAGAAATAGAATTTCTACAAATTTAATTTTCTTATAAATTCATTAGGTTAGTAAAGTTTAATTAATAAATGTACTAAATTATATAAAACATTAAATATTAGTTTATATTATTCTTCTCCAATTTCGCTTTTTTTGAGAAATTTATAATTAAGCTAAAATTTAAACAAATCGTTATTTAATGTTATACTGAATTATTTGATACAATTTCAAGTATATTATTTCGTATCATATCATATTACACAAGATTATTTCACTATTGTCAGCCATATTTAATCTTTGTTTAACATATATGTTGCGTAATAATATATAATTGTAACTCTTGAAAATCGAATTCTCTTCTTTAGTACAAGTATTGTATTTGCAACCATGTATAAAATATTGTTATGGTTAGTGCGGCAATATTTCTCAATATAAGATTAACATAGTACAGAACTTATACTAATAATATGAAAGTAAAATGATTACTTAATCACGTTGTATTAAATTATATTATGTGTATGTAAGTTGTATACCTATTCATTATATACATTTCGGATATTTATTTATATATGATTGTTCATGATTCAAAAAAATGTTTTATATATTTAATAAATAATACAAGATACTTAAACAGTGTTTTAACAGTGTTTTTAATAGCTTTAACTTACCCCTACTTTTAATTTTAATACAATGAAATATCCAAATTAAAAAACAATCAATTTTAAAATGTATTAGAGGTACCTAATAAAAATTATAAAATATTTTTTTTTTCATTGATAAGAATAATTATTTTATTCCATTCTGAAGTAAAATATAAAATAAATACAAAATTAGGTTTCATATTTTAAACAAAAACATCTATCGTACCAATCAAAAAAAGACAATTGAAGAATCATACCTATGTCAATACTCTGTTATGAGATATTATAATATAATATGTAGAAAAGTACGTTTAATAGTCTAATAGTAACTATAAATCATTAATAATATTAATAAAACGATAATACATGCTACTAAAAAAAACATGGTCTTAATTTATAAACTAGTCAAATAACTTATTTGATTTATTAGTATTATAATAAATTCTAAGACCCTGGAAAGTTTCTCTACTATATGTCTATTATATGCCTATGACCTATACATATAATAGTAGGTATAGTAGGACGTTTTAAATATACCTCAACATTGAATAAGATACTGTAATTACTGTATACATTTTAACCCAATGATAAATTGTAGTTTAATAATAACGATAGTGAGCGGAGACTGCAGTCTATCAGCATTCAGCCTATTAATGAATAATATTCGATTATTAGGTATATTAGGTACTCATAAACCAACAATGAAATATTTTT
Source organism: Acyrthosiphon pisum (assembly GCF_005508785.2). Taxonomy (NCBI): domain Eukaryota; kingdom Metazoa; phylum Arthropoda; class Insecta; order Hemiptera; family Aphididae; genus Acyrthosiphon; species Acyrthosiphon pisum. The sequence goes on along the minus strand of NC_042494.1, from coordinate 38,025,489 downwards.
TAAAGAAAAAACACAATAATAATAACGATGCTTAATCAGACAAAACATGGCAAATCGTGACACTCAGCCAACCTTTCATAAAAATATGAAGAACAACAACTTGGTGTTTTTATCCATGTAAGTACTATATTGCTTCCGAGTGCCGGTGCCGATTCAAGTGGTGTTTCTGTCCTCGCGCGCAGGTGAATATTATATGATGGGACGAGTGAACCGATTACGCTATCTTGAAAGCGGTATCCTGCAAACAAAATCACTGTGTGAATCCCGGCGTGCACGTGCCAAGATGTAATTCGAGTGCAGCAAATACTAACGAAATATGTCGAAAACCAAACGTGTGTAACTGAAATCAACGGCGAAATTACACGAGAAAACTAGTCAAAAGAAGTAAAAAAAAATAATAAGAAAAAAAATATATAATAACTGAAAACGAAAAAAGGAAAACAACCACGGCGTAGAAATGAGACGTGAAAAATATTAGCGACGATAAAACGGTCGTGGGACACGCGGAAACTACACACTTGGCCAACGATGATATTGTACAGACGCCTACTCGGTGGCGTTAAATCACGAGCTCGTCAGAGTGGAAAACATTCAGAGGGGAATACGAGTGAAACGTATCATATTATCGTAAACAAAAGTGTATACCTATACATACGCTTACACGTATGGAATGCCGTTGGCATGACAGTGTATCGTTATTGTAATGTTGTACCACGGCCGTCCAAGACATCGCAACTGGTCAACCGTGGTTATCCTCGAAGCTCGTATTATAGTCGTAGTGTTTGTGACCAAAGTCGCGGTACGTGTTCTTTGCGTCTAGAAGTTTCTTTCCACGCTCACAGGGGTCCAACGTTTTTCCGGACGATACAATCAGCGCGAAAATCGATCTTACGCGATTGTTATTACCGTAATTACCCCCACCCACCACTCGTTACGAGCCACTTCAACCAGTCGTCACTCGTCCTTCTCTTGGTATTTCAAGTTTAGTAAAAACCATATATTATTGTATTATGATCATCGCGATTGGAATGCAAACGGAACACGCCGGGCATTGTTCAGACAAATTATTTTAATAACACCGCTAAAAGTTCTTTATACTCCCGTGAATACTTGTAAGTTGGCGCAAGTGTAAATAATAAATATACACCTTCACATCTGTCGTTCATCGTTATTTGTTAGTTCTTTAAGCTGATAAACGAATATCCTCGGCTTTTTCTGGTTTTTTTTCAGTACCTAGTGGCTAGTACCAACGTTAAACTGTTAAACATGTTAACGGAAGTATTATAATATTCACCTAATGTTCTCACAATGCAACTTTTATCCAACGGCTGTTTAGGTATTATAGTATAATACAAACAGTAACTTCTGATAAAATTTAAATCCGGTCACTGGAAGGATGATAAACGTAAATTTATTAAAATTTAAAATTATTTACCTGCCAATATAATATCTAGATAGGTAACAACTAATAATACAAACGTTTCCTATAAATGTTATCAAATAGATTGTTCACGTTCTAATCGATAACATTTCTGGATGTCTAGCAATTAATGTACATTTAATCATTTTCATTGCGTATTCAGGTCTTTGATGTTAAAAAATAAAATGTTATCATTTTTAGCGCATAATGTTGAACAGATATCCTAAAAGTAATAATACTGATTTTAAGCGTAAACATAGAATTCAACTTTACATAAAAAAACTGTTTAAAATTACCAATTTAACAAATAAATGTAACTGATATACAATATTTCAATATTAATTAGTTATCATAATGTATTTTATGAAGTAGGTAGGTAACCTAATAGATTGTTACTGTGATTTGGACAAATAAAACATTAAATTAATTCATAAATATTCACTTATAATTATTGCAGTATAATATTATTTAATTGTATAAAAAATACATGACACAATATGTAGGGAATTAGATAGAAATTGATTTTTTTTTCCCAAAACATTATACGATTTTTTTTATATCTGTATAAACTAAATAAATAGTTTTATTTTGACTGTATGTACAGTTTTGTATGTAAAACCTATTATAATTTGGAAATTTATATATTTGAAAATGAATATTGATATTGATACTTTATTAGTCGTAGAACAAGCACCTAAATTATTGTAATTTTTGATTACATAATTTTACAATACATTAAATTAAAAATAAAACACATCAAACAAAACAAAAAATACTATAAACATAGTATAACTTCTCATTGAAAATATTATAAACAAACAAAATTAATAAAACAACCATATTTATACATTGCGTGTCAATTTTATTAAAACTATATGCAACATTTTTCAATAAAACATATTAATATTACGTTTGTACAATATTATATATATATATTATATACTGTACGTGAATACTGAGTATAATAGTTTATAAAACTAAAAAGATTATTATTTAATTAAACCATCAGTATTTTTTTAGACTGTTGGTCAGTGGTAAAATTGGGCTCCCTGTATGCGTTTTAATATTTTTGCTATAATATGTAAATTGTATAGGTATAGCATTATTTGAGGATCTGATGCGTCATGCCCCATCTTTTTCAATTAATTTCGCAGGAGAGAGACGAGATCGACGCGCGTATTTTTCGGTATTTTTCGGTATTTTTCGGTATTTTTTTATTATTCGTACATTTTTTAGGTAAATATTCCTGTACAAACAAAAAAATTATATCCATTTATAATTTCGTTGTAAAATAATACCTATGCCTATACAATATTCCGTATCGTAAAAACTGCAGTAGAAAAATAATTTCAATTTTTCCACTCAAATATCATACGCATCAAATTATATTTTTTTTAATTCACCTGCAGATCAACCACATATGCATACTCATACGTATTACACATTTAGGTGTATCACAAACGGACCACAGTAAACGATTAACCCGTTTGTACGTGAACCGTGGCGAGTTTAAGACAAACAAGAAAATGTATCGAATCTAGATGCACTGCACCCACATCATTGCATAATATACATGCGAGATTATTATTACGGAATGCCAAGAACGAATGTTATTCGTGTCACATGTACTGCGCGTATGTATAATAATAATATATTTTGTATTTCTATATGATGGAGTAGCAGTCGACCATTAAAACGCCGAGAACACTTCAATACACGAGTGTTATTTACCGTCTGTCAGTCGTAACGAAACGAGTGAGCTGCGTAAGGAAGGTCAGGTATATCGGTTAGGATGAAAAAAATGAAAACCGTCAGATATTTATCAAATGTGGTAGAAAACAACCGAGGACATGTTTGTGACTCGTGCTCGCATTTCGTCGAGATTGACGTGTAAGTGGAATCTCTGCCTCTCCTCCACCCACCCACCCACACACAACGCAACAATCATCTCTTCCGTGTTTATGTGATGCTATATGATGTATGTTTATTATATTCAAGTTTGTTGTCGTTCGCGAATAAAATCCGCTATTATATTATTCTGAACGTTTTGTACCGTCGATCAAATCGTGTGGCTCATAAAACCAAAACTAACTTCCAATTCACTTACCTGCCAAGCCGTTATTAAAATTATTCATTTTTCTTCTAAAACTCAATCAGTTTTGTACAGTCAACGACGATTTTTCGCACTTTTTAATAAATACCTATAAGGTCGAATCTTTTAAAAAATATAAATATAAGCTATAAATATTATAATTTTATAAAACACTAACTGTATAGTGTTAAGATTCTTAACTGAAAAGTATATTAGCTTATATTTGAATGAAATAAACAATCGTTTATGCCAAGTGCAGTAGAACTATCCACATTTCAAAAACAATGATGTATTATTAACAAACCAAATAAACTCTACCAATAATAAAAAGGTCGTGTACATTTTTCGTAAATTTCTAGAATAAAACCGTTTGAATGGCATCAAAGAAAAAGAAAAAACAAACAAGTATTCACGATAAAAAAAACACACCAAAAATTTCCACAAAGCATTTTTTATTATATGTACAAAATGTTGTCTTCTCCTTTAAAACAATTAAAAATATAATTTTTAAAAACATAATTCACTTTGTAAGCAACAAAAATCAAAAATAGTTGAAAGAAGTTGATTATGTGGTTACATTGTACGATTGAAAGAAAACAAAAGTATAAATGTCACATACTCGGTGAAACAAAAACAGTTCCAGCTGAATTTTACAAATTTAATATTATTTGCCATACTATTTTCAGTCAATCACTAGTATAGAAAAATTATACAAGCTACCTTATTATTGTAATACAATTAGTAATAAATATAATATTAATGTCAAGTTTATAAATTTATTTAAAATATATACATATACATTTTACTGTATTAATTTCTTTATAATATGTAAATTTTAGAGCATTATAATATAATATTTTACAATAAGAATACATGATAAGTTTTATTTTTTAAATTATTACGGTTTTAATTACTGTTCTAAAAGTTTTCTTTACTCCAAATCCGAGTCAATGAACAGAAGACCTGATGAAAAAAGACAGTTGAATCAAAACCTTTAAAACTTTGGTTTACGCCACCACTTTATCGACGAGCAATTGAACTTGGGCAATTATCGGAAAACAAAATGGTATTCATAGAGATAAGAGAAGTTGAAATGAAAACCGGGAAGTGGTTTTTTCTGTGTGGCCTCTTAGGAAGTTTTCTCTCCTTATTGTTTCATCGAGTTTTTGACGTCTTATTGTTTCGCCAGAGTTCATGGGCCGAGTTACTTTTAACTTATTCCGATACGGTACTTAAAATCGGTAAGTTTTTCCGACGATAAAACCAAAACACAAATTTCTACTACCGACCGCAGCGGGAAAACTGTTTTCTCCGTTCCACCTTTGTCATCCATTGGATTACGGTTTTCAATCAATCCCATTATACTACCTTGTCAGCAGACGATAATAAGATTTACATTATTAATTTAATGAAAAATAAAAACTGTTTATGACGTCCACGTATACTGAAAATAAATATTGGTACCTATTATTTTTGCGTGATTTGTGATTTGTATAAATGCATCTTGGTGGTTAGCGTTCAAGTATAAAACGGTGTTACTTCTTAAAATATCTATGTACTTCATAAACTGACCAAATAAATACGGTAAAACGTATAATTCAACTAGATATTTTATAAACTCCTCGTGATTGTTCAGTTATATTGTGTTATATTGTATTTAAAGTAGTGAAGATAAAATGAGATTTCTGTGGCGTGTGAACTAGGTTGGTGTTATTTCTCTATCGATAACAGGTACGATGATTGAATTAAATATTTTATTTAATAATAAATATGAATAACAATGATACATACAGCCAAATATTAAAAGTCTTCAACCCTTGTGCATCGATGCGTATATCATAATTCATAACTAACCTATGAACATCTCGCATTCTCGCCTCTATTCACGTCCACAATACTATTATATTTACAAGAATGGTGTATTGTGTACACCTAATTCAAACTGTCACCAAAGCCAATCTTGAAATAATAAATAGTAGGTATTCTACTATCAAAAAATTTTTATTATATTATATAAATTGTTGTAGTTATTTTTTATACTGTTTATATGCACATATATTCATACTGAAATTGTAAAAATATTTGTGTATTATTTTTTTCCAGATTTCTATTTTGTCCTAACTAATATTTTTTAATATCAAAATAATAATTTTATATCTACTCGTCAAATATAGTTAATATCTTAATGATGTGTCTGTATAGGTATACTAAAACGTCTAAAACCATTCTCAATCGGAGATTGTGTACAATAACTAGTTCTGTACAACTTCTAGATATAGTATTAGCTTAATTTTAATGTAAATTTTGTAACCTGATGGAATAATGAACCTGATCAATAATGGGCTTTATTCCCGTTTAATAAATAATATTGTGTGTATATTGTATGTCACATGTGGTAATATTCTGAGCTAAGCGATTATTATTTATTACTATTAATATTGTATTTATTTTTCTCTAAATTGTATTTCCCCCAGTTTGAGTTTTTTATGCCATTCGGATTTCTCGGCCTCAATATCGTTTCAATAAAATTCTCAATATCTTCAAATGAACCCATGCCTACATTTATTTATTTTCTTTCCTTCCATCTCGCATCTAATTATTTCGTTCCTGCTGATCAAAATCCTATTTCTACCATTTCTATAAGCATAATTTAGATTTTTAAAAAAAAAACAACGGCGTTACGTGCTACGAGGACTTGGTTCGACTCAAGAAACTTACTCGACCATAGGAAAACATTATTATTTTACAATAAATTTCTCATGCGTTTTTATAACTCATTATAGCATTATTTATGTGTTTTTAAACTTTTCAAAAGAAACAAAAATACATCATAATATTATTAAGTTAACGGCTTCCAAGCTTTAATAACAGAATACGTATTTCAATGTTTTTAATTTATTATAATTTTTTTGTGAATATTGCGATCACGAAATTTACGAAACAAAATTATTAAAATATAGGAAACATTTTAAGGAGAATTACCCCTTAATTATTTCAAAGTGAAACGAGTACAATATATTTCAATTAATTTCAAGTGTATAATCTTAATATCAAATTGAAGTACCGTAATTATTTAATCTACATTATGAAATTCAAATACTTGAGTTCCTAACGACGAATATCAAATAATTATTTAGTTAATGATATTTCATTCACGAAATTAACATTAACTATACCTTATGACTGTTTGAAGGAATTATTAAATTTGTTATGAGTTTATGACTTAATTTGATCATTACATAACGGTAGCGACTTTCAAGTAATATTCCAACTAATTTATTTTTAGAATTGCCACTTATTAGATTGAAACAGTTAAGTCAAGTTAATTTATTTCTCAGAACTAATATCTTTTAAAACTTTATCAATGACTGTATAAAAACATTTAATATACTTATAGTGTGACTGCATCATATTTTATAGGAACCTGAAACATATCATTATATTATATAGGTAGGTAGTATATTATTTAGAATTAGCGAAAAATATTAAAAATATAATGTATATCCCACGATTGATAATTATTATAAAACAATAGTACACATTTAACACTAAAAAGTTTTATTATAATGTATTTGTAAATATTACCTATATTGATTTCAAGATAAATCTCACTTATTTCAATCTATGAACTAAAACGTAGATATGTAACAACAATTAATATTATGTTCAATGTCCCGAACTAAAAAAAACCCTATATGATATACATGGAATGACGTACTCGTAAACATTAATTTATAAATATAAAATATACAATACAATATGTAGTTAATAATATCCACTTGTTTTCTGTATATCTCCTGCTTAGATATTAATTATGCATAGGCTATATTTTATAATACATCTAGATGCTGAATTCCGATGAAAGAAACGTTTATTAAAAATGTAAAGTCGATAACTTATTTCCACTTATTAATTAATTGATGTATTTTGCGTTCATTAAGTAAAAAATAAAATAATTTTAAACAAAATTAAATTAAAAGACAAAAACTCATGATTGTGTTGTCATTGAAAGAAAGTTAACTTGATAAAAATAACTAACAGCAAAGGAGATGTCTAATCGAATTATCGATTCATTGTAAATGACAACCTCCGCAATAAATTAAATAACTTAGTAAGTTCTATAATACTAAGGTTTAACTCTACTTAGTATTTTTTCAGCAGAGAAAAATTGAAATAATCTTTTCTTATCCTGTTTAAAGATTTACCTTTTTGCATTTTTAAAGTTTTACATATCCTATGATCGTGACGAATTGGACAATTTAGCATCTTAATTTTTTTTTACTTAACATGTAGACACCAGTGAGGGATCTAGGGGGGAGACTTAGGGGCCCAAGCTTCCCAGAAATATTATTTCTCCAATTTTCATAGGGAAATTTACATAAACATTGACCTAATAATTAACCATATTGGAAAGAGCAATAATACGTATGAAAAGAGGTGTCCCGTCAATAGATAGCGGTCAATTTATAGCGTCGTATAGATTTCTTAAATAAAATACAACCTAATAAAACCGATATAGGAGACTTAATATTACTATATAAAATAATATAGGCAATATATACTATATTCAATACCTATAGGCAAGGCTGGGCAAGTTAACGATTTTTTTTAACTTGTTAAGTTAAGTTATTTTAAAATAATTAAGTTAAGTTAAGTTAAAAGTTACTCGTATTTTTTTTCGTTAACTCGTTAAGTTAAAAGTTAACTTTGAAAAAAAAGTAACTTAACTTAGTGTAAAGTTAAAATTTGCTAATTTGCAAAAAAAAAAAATTCCGGTCATATTATATGGTTTATTAGATAGTTTTTCTTTACGTCCAAGAAAATTACTGGATAAATTTAAAATGATACATCATAGTAAAAACACATTAAAAATTTGCGTTATTCTTCGGACGAAAATTAACTTAATTTAGATATTTTTGGGAATAAAATTAACTTTAAGTTAACACGTTAATCTTGAAAAAA
>NC_042494.1:38015022-38015933 GCF_005508785.2 Acyrthosiphon pisum | reverse complement strand
CCTACGGGATCGACTCGCGGAACAGTTTTTTCACAAGACCATCCGATGCTCAACGTCACGCCAGTCAGCGTCACGATACACGTTATTCTTTGCTCTCAGAGGAGTATCCACCAACATCAATTCAGACGTATATGAATCATTTTCAACATTCGGTATGACCACACAATTAATTATCCCTTATCACATACTAAATGCACTTAGTTTCTTCTTTTGATTTATCTATCTAACTACTCCCCCACCATACAACCCTTGTGACTATTGTCGTGTGATGGCGTGCTACTAAAATTTAATTATTATTAGATCATAATTACATTAATTTATTTAGAATATATAAGCATAATTTTAAGTGCTCCATAACTTAAATTACATTCTGTTAGCCGTCGACTGTGTACGATTGCTGCGAGTGTAGGGATTTCTATGAGCAAAACCTAGTTCATAAGATTATCATAAGTATTGCATAATTATATTAATATATTTAGAATACATAAACATAATTTTAAGTGCACCATAACTTAAATTACATTCGGTTTGCCGTCGACTGCTGCGGGTGTAGGGATTTCAATGAGCAAAACATAGTTTATAAGATTATCATAAGTATTACATAGTTACGTTAATTTATTTATAATACATAAGCATAATTTTAAGTGCTCCATAACTTAAATTACATTCGGTTAGCCGTCGACTGTGTACGATTGCGGCGAGTGTAGGGATTTCTATGAGCAAAACCTAGTTTATAATATTATCATAAGTAGTACATGATTACATTAATTTACTTAGAATATATAAGCATAATTTTAAGTGCTCCATAACTTAAATTACATTCGGTTAGCCTTCGACTATGTACGATTGCTGCGGGTGTAGGGATTTGTATGAGCATACGATAATAGTCGCTATCACAATAGTTAAAATAC
>NC_042494.1:38014171-38014972 GCF_005508785.2 Acyrthosiphon pisum | reverse complement strand
ATAGGTACTAGTACCTATACTATACAGTATATCAGTTGTCAGTTGTCAGTCGGTACAACACCATAATATAACAGTGCTACTTCTAACTATTACCTATATAATATAGTAATTTTAAAATGTCTTTAAAATATATAAAAAGTGAAAGAGGTGAAAATATATTAGTTCATGAAGGTTTTATGTACCATTTCGAAAAAAATGGGGTACAAAAAAAAATATGGAGATGCGGACGTTTTAAAAATAAATTCCGAGGCCGCGTTTATGTTATTGGTGATATCAATAATGAAAAAATTTCAAAAAAAATTGACCATAATAACCATGTCCCTGATATCACTCAAATAGAAGTTAAAACTGCAATAAATGAGATGAAAATAAATGCAATATGTACATCTAATTCCACGCACTCAGTCATTGGAACACTTGCTTCTCAGGTAGGTACCTACTATATTATTTCTATAAATGTTATTATTATTAATATTATTTTTATTATAAGATATAAAGGTATCTGCTTCAGTTGCTGGACAATTACCAAATGTGCAAACTCTAAAAAGAACCGTTCAGAGAGTTCGTCAATCTCATTTAGGAGCTCCAATTAATCCTCAAAATTTTAATTTTGAAATTCCAGACCGATTCACGAAAACAACGAATGGTGAGCAATTTTTACAATTTGATAACAGATCTGAGGCAAATCGAATTCTATAATTCTGTACAAAACGGAACCTCGAATTAATTGTTAACTGTGAAAATTGGTTTTGTGACGGAACATTCTCATGTGCCCCTCAAATATTCAACAACTTTATACTA
>NC_042494.1:38012196-38014071 GCF_005508785.2 Acyrthosiphon pisum | reverse complement strand
CACACAATTAATTATCCCTTATTACATACTAAATGCACTTAGTTTCTTCTTTTGATTTATCTATCTAACTACTCCCCCACCATACAACCCTTGTGACTATTGTCGTGTGATGGAGTGCTACTAAAATTTAATTATTATTAGATCATAATTACATTAATTTATTTAGAATATATAAGCATAATTTTAAGTGCTCCATAACTTAAATTACATTCGGTTAGCCGTCGACTGTGTACGATTGCTGCGAGTGTAGGGATTTCTATGAGCAAAACCTAGTTCATAAGATTATCATAAGTATTGCATAATTATATTAATATATTTAGAATACATAAACATAATTTTAAGTGCTCCATAACTTAAATTACATTCGGTTTGCCGTCGACTGTGTACGATTGCTGCGAGTGTAGGGATTTCAATGAGCAAAACATAGTTTATAAGATTATCATAAGTATTACATAGTTACGTTAATTTATTTATAATACATAAGCATAATTTTAAGTGCTCCATAACTTAAATTACATTCGGTTAGCCGTCGACTGTGTACGATTGCTGCGAGTGTAGGAATTTCTATGAGCAAAACCTAGTTTATAATATTATCATAAGTAGTACATGATTACATTAATTTATTTAGAATATATAAGCATAATTTTAAGTGCTCCATAACTTAAATTACATTCGATTAGCCGTCGACTGTGTACGATTGCTGCAAGTGTAGGGATTTCTATGAGCAAAACCTAGTTTATAATATTATCATAAGTAGTACATGATTACATTAATTTACTTAGAATATATAAGCATAATTTTAAGTGCTCCATAACTTAAATTACATTCGGTTAGCCGTCGACTGTGTACGATTGCTGCGGGTGTAGGGATTTGTATGAGCATACGATAATAGTCACTATCACAATAGTTAAAATACGGGTTCTTATTACCGTACGCAAGTGCCATACGGGGCTCTAGAAAGGAGCGTTACACACATAATATATTGTAAGCCTTGCGAATCAAAATATATATATTGTCGCCGTGATACCGACCGTCGAACACTACCCCGGAGAAACACAAACCAGATACAGAAAATTATTACAAACACCGTCGCATAAGTGACCATATACATGTATAATATAGACTGTCCGAATAACATTAGGTAGGTATAATACAGTAGTAGGACGATTTTACGCATACTCCCTTCAAGAAAATACAAACTCACAATATTGTTCAACACACACACACACACACACACACACACACACACACACACACATATATGTACATTTACTTACAGTCCCTCTTAAATCAACACGTGTTGATAGGTACCTGTACACAAACACATACCGAGTCGTCGAGGGATATTAGGTCGTATAACGGGCTATCGAATAGACGTTCCTATAAAAGATACCAGCAACCGGTACTACCAGCTGCGTCCCTTCGTTCATAGAAATAGGTCGTCAACCCCGCGTGTTTATTTTACACTACGTATTTTCTTGCCATATCGTTATTGATAATCATTACTTCACCCAACCTCCGTTTCTCCCCATTAAAGCTTAATTTCTCCTACTACAATTGGATTGGTTGCTTACAAAGAAATAAAAAAAGAAGAGAACCTAATTTTCCAATAAATATATGGAAATGCTATTCTTTGGTGTCTACTGATTTACCCCGAACAAATTACTCCGTAGAAGGGTGGCACAATTGTTTTTCTGCAATGTTAAACTCCTCATCCCACCCAACAATATGGAAGTTCATAAATGCGTTGCAAAAAGAGGAGTAGAAATAGAATGAAAATAGAGCAGTAATATGTTGCTGGGATGGAACCGCCATCAAAAAAATGTATAAAGATCGAAGTGCTAAAATCAAAAAAATTTGTTTAGATATGAAAAT
>NC_042494.1:38006687-38011807 GCF_005508785.2 Acyrthosiphon pisum | reverse complement strand
ATATTGTTTAATTTTAATTGTGACTTGTAATATTTTTTACTATTAGTATATATTTTTAAATAATTTATTTTATTATTATTATTATTATTGAATTCTATACGGCACTACAAATTCTCCTACTATGAAAAGTCGCTCGCGATCAATTTACGTGCAATTAATTGACCGCTATCAATTGTCGCGCCATCAATAATTATCAGCTATCTATTGACGTATATCCATGAAAAGACGTTTGGATTTTGTTATTTAACATATAATCATTAATTTATTTATTACAATTATAAGATTATACTTATTTTGGGAAAAAATTTAAAATTAAGAAGAAATAAGTGTATATTGTAATTATATTTAGTTTTAAAAAAATTACTTTCAGTTTATCACGGGAAGAAATTAAAATAGACTCAGTATGGACAAATAACAAATATGTACACTAAACTTATTACGTATTTTTTATTGAATACAGACGCTGCCGTAACTATAGAGTTTTATTGTATGAATGATGAAATTAAGCCAATATAATATTGTTTTCTCGTGCATAAAATCACCGCCGCGCGCCGTCCTCAGTGTTAAAATATTATTTTCCTAATATAAATCATTTCTCAGGAGAGAAGTCCCGCCGTAAAGAGATAGAGAAAAACATGAAAAGTCAAATGGTTTGAGATAAGATGGGGATTGACCTATCCTTGACCGTTGTCAACATGTACCACGTTATTTATTCTAATAATGAAAATTTACTGCGACTCTAATAAATGTCAATAATATACATGAATACTAAAATATGATCTGCTATAATGTTATTTATTTATTGATTTATTTCGAGTTCTAATCATTAATCTTAAGTAAATAATTCTTAATGTGCATTAATGAAACGAGTACTTTTAGAAATTAAAAAATGTGTATTTACCAAAATAAACAATATAATAGATGATGCACATTGTACAAAGATATAATAGTACAATATTATAGTTAAAGTTAGATTGTTAATTCTTTCGATAAATCTGGATCTCTCCATTTATTATATTACACTTATCTTGAGATAAACCCACCTCAATCTATTTATATAAACTAATCGCGTGAGTTGTCAATCGTTGTTGAATAAATGCAAATTTAAAATTAACTTTTGAACCTTTATATTTTATACTACCTTGTATGGTTTTTTTGTTGTCATCAATAGTAATACTCATTGATCTAATGTACATATCCAATGATAAAGCATATTTTATTTGTATTATAGACTTCTGTTTAAAATTTTCTTTTACTCTAGAATCTAGATACGTAATAGTTTATAGAACTATAAATATTTTTTTCAAGACAAAAACATCACTTTGATTTTAAACATAATGTTAAGATAAACGTCATGGAAGTCACCATGGTTAGTGTTCATTTGAACACATTTAGGCGTTATTAAGTATGACAACTTGTGTCGTTGGGTCACCCTTATTTCAACAGTTCAACTAACCCATCACAATTTTAATGTTTTTAACTGATTTTCAAAACGATAAAGAGTGAAAAGCAATTTTTAATACATGTTGAATGCCGCTAAAGCCTTTTTAAAATTACAAAGATGCATAATGTAATATTAAGTATACAATTTAAGCAAGTGTGACACTACGGATCCGTTATGATTATTGAATTTAAAAGAAATGATGGAATAATGCGTCATCAAATATATGCAATATGCTTTGGTACCTATCTAATTAACGATCTCTGAGTAAAAATCAATACTTTTATGAAGTATAAAAAAACATATAGGTAAATAGTTATTTTACATAATTAAATAAATTGTAGTTGCATAATAATTATAGAGCATAAAAATTTAAAAATTGTGTTCATCGATGACAATTCAACGTATTTTCCTACATATAATGTATTTTGTTGAATATAAAAGACAAACAAGCACTTATTCGTATAATATACGTTTATAATCGTTTACATCAAAATATATTATAATAAGAATAAATACCTAATAAAATAAAACAGTTGCTCCAAAATTAGACGTATCTATCCCCAATGCTAAGATTTTCGTAGCTGCGGTGTCATGATGACCGCGGTGACCGAAAACGCATCACAGAATGTAAAAAGTATATTTTATATGAAATATTATAACAATAACAAGAAAAAAACTACATTGATAAACCGTTACTAACGGCTATACACATCTTGTACATAATAAATTATTGTTGTATTCTAGGTTGTAGGCGCGGTCGCATAGGATCTATTCTACGGAAGAGCGGATAAAGGACCATCGGAAGCAAAACTCATCGTCTGAATAATATCATATCATATTATTATTATTATTTATACACGTCGAGAGCGTTACAAAACGCACGTGTGACAGACGTTCGACGATGATCGCTTAAGAGCGACAGCGTCAACCTTGTCACGCGCATTACGTTATCTCACGGGCTTCCAATACTTTCCATGATGGTAGGTATAACGCGAATTACGTACACTATGGTGCAAATGTGCAATACGCAATCAAACACACACACATACACACCCTAACGTATAATCATATTACATAATATTATATTTATCGTACGTTGTATAAGGGTATTTTTCCAGTCTACTCGGTCGAGCGCGATCGATCGCCGATAAAACAATAATAATAATAACGTATTTCGTCTTGGACCGTTATTCGAGTATATAAAGTATATTATAGTTCGTACATGATATTATAATATGTATATCGATGATATTATACACTACTAGACTGCACGCGCACAATGCGTTGACGACGGCGACGATGATAATAATAATATGCTATTCAATTCAATTAGCAGCGACGTGCCACTGTGGAAGAGTGGGATGAGGTGTAGGTATATAATGTAGTGGTGGTGACGGCTGGAGGTAACGGTCTGCAGACCCAAGGGGTATGTATAGCGTGCATTGTAGTTATATCACGACGACGACGACGACGACGACGACCGCAAGTTTAAGTTTCGCTCGCTCTACGGCCGTGGACGTTGGTGGGGGGAGGCATCACTGTAGGTGGGGAGGGTTATCCCTGGGGTGGAACACGCAGACAGGATTACCCACCGATGGGTGTTCAACTGTGACGGAGATAACGCCGGGCGGAGCAAAGAGTTGTTATTCTCTCTCGTGGCGGCGTCGGTGGCGTAAGTGATTCATTCGTAAACTTCGGTGGCCCACTGCGAGAAGGCAGTTCCCACCCATGGATATACACACGGACACAAATACTTACACAACTACAGGATTGGCCGTAGATAGAGGTGGTGGTGGAGGTGGTAAAGTCAAACGTATTACGGTCCCTATTCATATTATATATACCGTATCATAGATAATAATAGTCATATACAGTATACTAGTATTATAGCGCGTGTGTTTCGAGCGGGATGGCGTGGTGTAGTGTGAGACTTTGGGGCTCCACGCCCGCACCCTCTACCGGGGGGGAGGGTTAACCACCATGGTTAAGGAAGCATCCATGGCGGTGGTGGATTAGCAAAGCGACGAGCATCGAAATGAAAAAAAAATAGCAATAACCGCATGAGTACACGCGGAAACGACGCTGTAACTATTGTTGTCCGGCGTTGGACCCAAACTATAATACGCGTGTATACCATATATACATAAATAATATTAGGTACCTATATATGATATGATAAGTGGAAGGTGACCAAAATAGTTCCAGCGATAGTATCTGTGGTGTAAGTGTTTATTTTTTTTTTTGAACAGGTTTTACCCGAAATGTACCTAATAATGTGTGAGGATCCGCCTTTGCCATCGCAATGTACCTATCCTTTATAGCCGGGCTCTTTAACCAGCACCCCGCATTGTCTTAATTTGAGGCTCACGAACACATTTTAAGCATAAAATATAATATTTATTTATACATTTTTAATCATTTTAATATTTAATACATATTTTTATTTTGAATGCGGCGCCCGGACATTTTTTAAATATAATAGGTGGCCCGATACCAAAGAGGTTAGTGCGTAATATTAATATTCTGTTGACAAATAGTAATAACTTCTAATGTATTAAGTATTAGTTACCTATAGCCCATAGGTATCTAGTTAATTTTCTACCTAGTTAAAATGTCCGTTGTGATACTTAACATTATCCAGTTAATAAAAATTATACGTAAGGTTAGTATCATGTTTAAACATATATTATTATACTATTATACGACACCTTTCCATCGAGACTGGTTCCACTATGACGCAGAGTTTCACGTTTTTTGTGGTTAGTCAATATTTTTTTCCATATTAAATATATACTTAAGTATATTTGTTATTAACTATAAATAACTTACTATCCAACGCAGTCGGATTGCCTACCTATGTGATTTGATGACTGATAGCTAGGCAATCGACTCTACACTTTTTAACAATTTTAACAACCAATAGCAGCGGGCAAACGGGAAGTGATCCTGGGGATTCAAATGCTGAAGTTCGTGACGGATTGCTAGACGCTCAAACTTTTAAGCATTCCCGCCAAAGCGGCAAGCCTTATTTCCAATTCATATCACTTACCCTTATCACAAATCCTAAAATGTTGACTTACAACTGTTGCGACTTTCATTATTCAAACTCTAACTCAAAAGTCGGTACCCACTTTCAGCGAGTCTAACGGGCTCCCAGTTTCACTTAGGTAAAGCTAGTTAACTTATAAACTAACATTCTTAACTTTTACTTAACTGAACTAACTCAAGTCAATTTGTTTTTCATCAGAGAGTATCCTTTGATATTAATCAATTATTAACCGTATACCTAATTTAAGTCTCTAAATATTCGTTAAGTAACTATGTATTATAATCGTTAAATGTAAAATATCTTATTAAAATGTATTATAATATAAATATAGTCTATGCTAAAAAATAGTATAACATAAATAAAATGCCACTTTTAGTGTTATTGTAATCCCCAACAAAAACATAACCGTGAAAAAATGCCAAGTTCCAAACTCCCTACCAAAAAAGTCGGCCTATCAAAGTAGTGAAATCTACATTGTGGCCAAGTCTGTTATTTTTTAATTCATAACCTCACTGCACTCCTACATTAAAGAGCAACACTCCTCTTTTATTTGTATTGTTTAACACTTGGCCAGTTTCTGAATGAGGCATAAATCATCATTATCGAATGTACTCACTTATGACTTAC
>NC_042494.1:37992865-38006637 GCF_005508785.2 Acyrthosiphon pisum | reverse complement strand
TTGGGCAAGTCTAGTTTATGCCTCATTCAAAAACTGGCATAAAACATCGTTATCGAATGTACTCGCACTTATGACTTACTTGGGTGATGGGGAGATAAGAACTCAGAAAAAAGTTAAAGGTTTAGATTTTTTTCAGGAGTGCAGTGAGGTTATGAATTAAAAAATAGCAGACTTGGCCACAATGTAGATTTCACTACTTTGATAGGCCGACTTTTTTGGTAGGGAGTCTGGAACTTGGCATTTTTTCATGGTTATGTTTTTGTTGGGGATATCATTTATTTTTGCGGGCTTCAGCATCGTGGACGACGTGTTATTATTATTAATTTTTTTTTTTTTAATTTAAAAATTTTTGTTTTTATATGCCGTAGATTTTCTCTTGTATATTTTGTATTTGAATAAAATAAATCTACGAAAACATTATTATGTTTTATAAATATAATATATAAGTATATTATACTATATACATAAGTCAACTACAAACAATTCCTTATTACCATATTGTAACGCTGTTTGAAAGTAAACGTTTATGCGTGCTAAGCGCGCCACTTCATACGTTTAGAAATACACTCGCTGAAGCGGTATTAATTTTGAAAAAAATTCAATTTTTAGATTTTTCCCTTTAGTTACACTATAAAACCTACCTTTATGCCAAATTTCACGTTTCTACCTATACGGGAAGTGTCTTATAATTTTGATGATCAGTGAGTGAGTCATTTTGCAAATTTTGAAATCCTCCCATTTTGAAATGGCACTAATATCTTAGGAGGAAACAGATATATATATATGTTAGAAAAACTGGGCGAATTGGTTCGTGTAAAGATACACTGGCATTGTTGGAACTTGGCCTGGCGCACTGCCGTGCGCTCAGATATGTATCAATTTATTCAAATCTCGCGTTCTTAATTAGTAGATGGCGTTTTAAATGATGTGACACATATTATTTTAGGGTTTTCATTCCAAATTAATATATAGAAAAGCCAACTATACTATTTAAATCCTACAACATTTGTTCATAATTCAAACTAAATTGAATAGTTGTGCTTGTGTCTACTTTACGCATACACAACTTTATAAATTAGTCAATTCAACTATAATTTGTCGACTAAATCATTTGTGACATCCAACTAAACGATTTAGTATGGACGGTCAACAAAACATTTGGGCTGGCTATTATTTATTAACTAATACCGCTCAAATATCATCAACTATTTAATATGATATTTTTATATTATATTATACTACTAACTATAATATTGTATTACCAAATTATTTTTTCCAGTGGTTTTATTCGGCACGAATTACTATTAGTCTGTTTAACCATTGCTCAGTACACCGTGCAATAATCTCACGAGTGGAAAATATGTTCGATAATCTCGCGAGTGGAAATGTTCGATAATCCCGGTCGGTCGGTACACGTCGATGTGTACGGTGTACCCTGGTTTAAATGCGTGTTAAGGTGAATAACTATATACATACATTCCAGCTAGGAGGAGTTTGTGGCTTTTGCCTGCAAATTATCATCATGTCTGCAGACCAGCGCTGCAATACTGAGTTGATAATAATTATTCATCTGCTGCTTTTGTCACGGTACAGCACGTTACCATGTATTATATTATTATGATGGACATCCAAAGCAACAGTACCAATATTTCTTAAATTGTATACCCACTGATGAAATCGTAGTTAATGTGCAAAGAAAAACTCAAGACATTATATTATTAATACTGATGAGGAGCCAAGTTTTTCACACTATAGTGACTATAGTAAGTTAACATTTTACCGATTTTATATTATGTTTACAATATTATCAAACCAAACGGCAGTGTATTTGAGTTCGCACTTTGTGCATAAGTAAAATATTGCTTTAGCGGATTCAGGAACTGTAACATTTAATAAAATTAAAAGTTAAATATTTACCATAAAGTTTTAGTTTTTTTACGCCTATATCCAATTATTACATTTGGGCAGTGTCAGCGAGTCAGTGTTTATAGAGGCCTTCTTATACTCCAAACTACCATATAGGCTTCATCAAAGTTAAAAAACAATTTTAAAAAAAGACCCGCAAATGATTATAAAAAATTTAAAATTATAAAAACAATATTGTTCGATGGTGAATAGAAATATTAAAATGAAAAGTATTTATTTTAAAATATGTATACTCGTCTTGGCTTTGCTCTTATTATAGAAGCAGCTATTATTGGTGAGTCTGTCCGAGTCTTGCTCCGCTCGGCTAGCTGCCACTGTACATATAATAATATTATGTATCATTATAAATTGTCGTGTAAAAGTGTAGGATGTTACATTAACTCGGACTCAGCCAAATGTTTTGTCACGGAAAAATGGTCGTAAAAATGCGCTTACCCGACTCAGTATACGCGTGTGTATGCTGCTGTTACTCGAACGAGCATAAATATGTACACGACGTACAGTGCGTAATAAAATATACGCGAGATATGTACCTATATAGGTTTGTGTTTGCAGTACGCGATACAGTGTTCGTACGTACCAGTCATTCGGTTATGGTAACCTCGGGTCGAGTACACCTTTACATAATTATATATGTGACGCGTGTGTGGGTGTGTACAGAACCTTCGGAAAGGCGAGACCCGGTGGGACCATCGTTCGCCGTGGCCACGGTATTATATTATTATTATAACCTGCAAAAGAGATTGCGCGTACGACCGATGTTTACGGTTCGTGCGGGAGGAACCCTTTTTCGTCTCTTATCTAGCCCGTACATACACCGGGCATAAATTATAAAACGTGCCGGACAACCGGTGCGCTTTTAAATTTCTTCGACTTCTGACACGGGCCTCCGCCACCGCCACAGCCGCCGTACGCAGTCCATCCGATATTATTCCATATTTTAATTATTTTTTTATGCAAAAATATCACTTGCCCCAGCTCCTTATTATTACAGTGCACACAGATCCGCTCCGCGCCCTTTGCCCCCTCCAAAACGCTGTGCTACTAATTATAATACCTGCCGTTGTGTTTGAACAATGGTGATACAGAGTGCGAGACGCTTCGAATTTTCATAAGAACGAAATAAAAATGTCGAGTTTTTTAGTTTCAATTCAATCGAGTAGAGTAGGTGCGTCTTTTCTTTCGTTTTCCGCTTCAAATCACATTTAAAGTAAATGGTTTTGATAGATTTGACAATATAATATATTTAATTATATTATAATAATATATTATATAGTATGGCGCATTGAAAAATGGAAAAACTACCAATCCCTGCAAAACCCGTGCTAACATTTGTTGGCCATCTGACATGGCGTTATTATAATTGACAGTACGCATATACGAATGATATTGTATAGTTTTAAGCTACCATAAGTACGCGTGTGACTTTGGCACCGTAAAGTGAATGTAGTACATACATGTAAGTTAATATAACGAGTGAACAAGTTCTGTATGCAATATTAAAGAAGAAACGAATCACCAATTTCGTTTGTACAATATAAAAAAGTTAACTTGTATAAAGTCCGGAGTACCTGGGTTTTTTTTTCTATCGTCAAAAACAATAAAACCTCTGCCGTAAGTTCATTAATGTGTACACACTGCAGTTAGGTACCTATAGGTGGTTTAATCGGGTCGAAGAGACGTTATTCGGAACAAAGTATGAGCAACTCCCCTTTGTCAAGTGGCTATTAATAATACCGAACAGTTTAGTTAGATAGTTGTCATAAACTCCTGGCTCGTTGTATAGCAGTTAAGCAGTTTATGGTGTATATAATAAACTATACGTATATTATAATGTGCTTAGCTATTATACGTATAAACAACAGCGAATTCAAGTCACCGATATAGCGTATATTATAATATTATCTTATTTATATTTATAAGTAAAATGTCTTGTAATATACGTTGTAGTTGATGAATATTTTTAATTCATGGCCTAATCCAACCTATATAGGTACATCAACGGCCACTTGTTGACGAATCGGAAAAAAATTAAAAGAATGTTTTATACTTTTAATCTTAAAATGGTCTCGATAATACGAGTTATGTTGTATCGACATGATTGGTAAACAGTACCTACAAAAATCGGACTCTGTCTTCACTATCAGCATAAACATCGGGTCACGAGATGGGTTCACGGGATGACCGTGGGCAGGGACGGCCTGGCCCACCGGGATACCCGGAAGTTCCCGGTGGCCTGACCTATTGGAACTTGCTATTGACCTGACGGATACATGACATTATTTTTTTAAATAATTAGTGTTTCTTTATACTAAACAAATATACTCACTAGTGTTAATTCTAATTTCTAAGCAATACTACAAGAAAAAAATCCTAATATTAAATAGTATAGTATATTATAATATAGTAGGTATACCTGGTTGTTTTGGAGTTTTAAACTGTCGAAGAATTTTGTGGTGACCAAACAGGGCTAGGTGATTATGTATTTAACCAAACACGCTTAATACAATAAGTTATTACTACAATACTAATTACTAATTTTTATTAATAGCAATAATAATTGCTTAGGTATTTAAGATTGGTATATTTTGGGACGCATAAACGCATTATTATTATTATTGCGTACCCATATAGGTATGCTTCGATCTTCGTCTGATCGTCCGCGAGAATGTGACTACTTCGTGCACTGCACGAGCGTGAGTCTCTCTCTACATTTTTTCATACTCTATTTTTTTTTTATCTTAAAGACTTTTCGGTCGGATCAAAGCCCGAATTTTCATTTTACTTCAAGTAGTGTTAGCAAGGTGGATTCTAAAAATAACAAATATTGTGCATTATTCAAATGCATAATTTCACTTCTATATAATAATAATTTAGAAAATATTTATGGGCAGTCACACTTAAATGTTGACACTGATTTATGGACATTTTTTTGTGGTATTCTACATATAATAATAACTAAAAGGTTAGATAGGTAAATAAATAATTATAACCCCCCCCCCAAAAAAAAAAAAAAAAAACTATGACGTAGACATACAAATTTGGCCTGGGTAATACATTTTTCCGGCCTAAATTTTTCTCCCAGGCCGTCCTTGACCGTGGGGTCGATAATATTACACAATATGTCAAAATTATCGAAAGCCGTACTTAATACTCATACAAACGAATCAGGCAAATGAGGATACTGTGGGCCACCGGTTAAGTATGGCTGTTTTCGTTTGTATATAGGGTAGGACACACACTGTAGGCGCATAGTATACTTATTCACATACTACATATGGAATATAAATAAAAACTGTTAGCGTTCACGATACGCACAGTAAATGACAATTTATGGGAAAAACAATAGATTTAGAGCAGTTTTTTTTCTCCTCGCCCTTCGTCGGACGATCGCCGTTAACGTCTCCGGCCGCCGTCGTCGACTTAACCGGGTGCAGAACTGTCAGGGCTACAATAATAATATACATAAATATACACACACAAGCGCGCTATATGTACATCGCAACAACAGTGATCAGCATCGTCGGAGATTTTATACAGCGTTGTAACAGTATATAATAATATAGTAACTTATCCAATTTCCTCCGGTTTAAAGACATCGCTGTCAGATGATCCGCGCGCGTGTTTGTGTGTGTGTGTGTGTGTGTGTGTGTGTGTGTGCGAGAGGGGATGAAAGTTTGCGGGGTAGGGGTGACGCGTCGGTGGGGGAGGACATGTACACGAGCGCGACGGCCATTGCATTCGACCGTTTGGGAAGCGTGAAATTAGATTTTCGGACCCGTAATTAAAATATATATACACATATACTTGTATATACAAAAAGGCCATCGACTATAGTGTACAGCATATAAACGTGTCAGAGCGTTTTAATGGTGTCGTTGCGTTTCGTGTCGGTTTGTCTTGTCTATGTGTGTGCGCGAGTGTTTTTGTGCGTACACATACTTTTTTCGGTTCCGTTTCGTCTGTCCGTCTAGATCTCGCGAATCGCATTTTGCAAGAAACTAATAATACGTATGGCCCGCTTGGAATGTCTGTCGACCGTTGTTAAAAGAACAACATCAGTGTTAATAGCCGTTACGTCATCCTAACCGCTGTTTCAACTAGCGATTAGGTCGGGAAACAATCATAATATATTCTACTAGAGAGAACCAAGACCGTAGCCTGACCGCAGTTTATTTCAATTTCCCCTATACAATGACAAACGAAAAAAATTTATCATGTGACGTATACTTGGCTTTACTCACGCCTGCCTCGCAGTTGACATTTAAAACAATATTGTATTGTAAATTGAACAGATAAATATCATTTAACTCGATCTCCGATACTCGCCTGGTAACGCAAGTGCAGTTAAAAACGTACGATATATTCTACCCTACCTGAAGGGTGAATGTTTAGTTTTAATATTAAAGTCGATACACTGATACAATGCGCACTACGTTTATAATAAATAATTATTTAACTTGTATAAAAAACGTGCGTACAAAATATTGGGTAAAATTTTAATTTTTAACAAAAATGTTTACAAAATTTATATTAGATAAGAGACCATTAACAAACGAATTCAATTTTAATTTTTAACAAACAATTTGGGGCAATTATAAGGGGGTGTGGGTGCCGATCTACCAATGGTCTTTTTTGATATAAAGAATTGTACAATGTACGTACCTAAAAACGCCATTTTTCGTACAAAGGTGATTGGATAGGTTTTATGACATATCTGGACCCCCCCCCCTCCAATACAAAAGTTATGTGTATACTATATATATATACGCCACTGTAAAATAAGCACTCAATAATAAGCTTTGAACTGCAATTTACAACAATCGGTTTTCAACTAAATTATTAATATTATGATCGTTATTTGAAGAGCAACCAGTCATAACATATTATTGCCAAAATTATATATTTTTTTAAAGGTGTCTTCATGGATTTTTCAATAATTTTAAATAATTATTATTTTCAAAACGTGTTAGGTACCTATTTAATTTCCGGGAATAACACATTTTGACAGAGTTTTAGTATTTATTGCGTTTTATACTTCATAATCAGTGTTTATTAATTATTTATCTTTTATCTTATCTAGATAAATTTCTACTCAGTTATCTTTATCTTCATTTAGATAAAATTCTAGTTATCTATGAGTACTTATCTAGATAATTTATTTAAATGAACTAAAAAAAAATTTGAAAATTTAAAATATTTTTATTATTTTATTTTTTCTATTTTTCATCTATTACATAGAAAACACGTTTAGTAATATGCATTATAATACCATGATTTTAATATTTATTAATATTCATTGTTAGTCTGGAGTTTTACATCGTAAACACTGATAAAACCAAAAATAGAAATATATATGTTAGTAGGTAAGATTGTAAGAACAACTAGTAACAGCAAAAGCAAAAACATCTATCCCTGCTACCCGCCGGCCACCACCGAATGATGATGGTCTCATTAGCTGATACCCGTTTCATAGAATTGTGTACAAAGTATGAAAAATAATTATTGTTTTATGCCGACAAAAATAAAACAACATTCATGGATATTGGACACACAAGCATAATAATATTATAATAATTGTAATTTATAACAATTTAATATTTATAAAACCCTATTAGAATTCCCGGTATTCAGTTATCGCTTAACCGATCTGTACAACCTCTGTCCTCTGCTTTAAAAAATTTTAAATCATGTATTTTTTTTACCTGTAGACTCAAGTAGGTATCCTGAATATTTTCAAAATTAAACATGAAATTATCTCATATTTATCTAGATAAAATTTAGTATAATTATCTTTATCTGTATCTAGATAAAAATTATTACAGTCGTCTTTATCTTTATCTAGATAAATTATTAGTTATCTATTCCCAACACTGTTCATAATTAATCATTTATTTTCGTAATTTCTAAAAAAGTACAAACATACTTCAAATAAAAGAATATGACTTGACACAGAAACATGATTGAGTTTAAAATTGAACGGCGCACTGTGTATGCAATTTCGCTACATATTTATATAGAGAGCACGCTGTACTGCGTGCGTTTTTATAATGTTAAGGGTAACACTGTTACTGTATAATAATATCGTAATTTATTGAAGCATTTCTATAGTGAATACCATAGGGGAAATGATATGTGTCCGTTTTTAAGGAGTTAGCTGTATACATAGTATATTATAATTTGGTTCAATTGGCTTCAATAACAATAAGACTCACAAATAATGTATCTAAATTATTTACAAGTATAGATTTGACAATTTTTAATATAATGTTATATTTATATATACTTAAAAATATAGGTAACTTCAAATGAACAAAATTATACAAATACAAAATAACAACATCAACAATAAGAAGTATATAATTAGTATAATATTAAATATTAAAATGTAATTATATAGGTAGGTATTATACTTTTGTTGGACGCATTTAAACGTTCATTTTAACATTTAGAATATAATAAAAATTAATGACCATGAACATAAAAAAGAAATTAGTTGACAACTCATAATTATATTGAACACTATTGTAACATATTATTATACTATCTCTTTTATATAGGTACATAATTTATCAAATATTTCCATTAACATTTCATTTTCTTTTTTTATTGTAAAATGCCAACTACAACGAAAATTCACAATGCGTTTAACATTATCAATTATTATTAATTCTAATCCAATAAAGCCAACATAACTTAAAGCTGTATGTATATAATTAGAATACCTGTATACTTTTTTTAATCAGTGACCAAAAATGATTTCAGTTGTATGTTTTTCTTCGCTCTTGTTCGGGAATTGGCCATTGGAATGGAATGAAAAAAACCAAAGATTCGAGATAAGTTATTATTTCATTTTTACGTCAATTTGTATGATAATTTGTTGCTGCTATTCATTGTTCACATTGTTGGATAACATAATAGAAGATGATTCCATCGTCAGTAATCCACAATATTTAATCATTTCTATGGTGTACTTGAATCTTGGAGTTTTGGGTTTGAACAGGTAAGAATATAAGATAGCAAAATATATTAGTTAAAACATTTAAAAAACTAGGTACTTTTTCGCCAAAACTGTTTTTGGACTAAATATAAAATATTTCTTGAATACGTCGACAACTTGACATGTCTTATATTAAATTGTTCATCCGAGTAAATAGTGATGTTTTGGTTACGCAGGAATATGGCGTTTTCCAATAGATTAGTTTCACTTTTGACGATTTAGTGTCAAAGATTATGTGTATAACCCTGAAAAAATAGTACATATACGCAAGTATACAGCATTACATTCGTGCAATATGTCATCCGTATACTAACTAATTAATTCTTCTTCTCTCTTCCGGCCTCCCCGACGCCCCCATAAGACAAAATTTAAAATCCTTTAAATCCTCTATCGGTCTCAATTTTCATAATATATTAATGCTTTCACTCCAAAATACTATCAATCATCATAATTAAAGCTGTTTAATCATTACGTTCTCTATATTGGATTAAAATTTTAAAACGAATGAGCTTTGTGTTTCATTTGTTATTATCTTTTTTAATTATTACTTATTATTCATATTATAATGGTTTGGAGATAAAATAGTAAAAGTAAAATACATCTATTCATTAGAATAAATAATAACCAATTTGGGGGACGGAGTGGCCGAACGGACTAAGGCGTCGATTTCGACGCACACCGACGCCAGTTCGATACCTCGGCTATGGGCGGCATTTTTCTTCGGGCAAGTCACGGTGTCCAGAGAACAAGTGCCGCCATCCCTCACCCGGGCATGGCAGATACCTGCGGGTGCCCAAATCAAAATTCTGCCAAAACAGACTCACACGTGTTCCTCTCTCTACTAACAAAAACAACAATAGCTATAACCGCCGCGGAATAAGATGATGACTGGTCGCGCAGGCAAAACAACTTCCTCCACCACACCGCTTGTCATTGCGACCACTTCCAGGGGTTTCGGGGAACCAATCAAAAACCAGCTGTGCGAAACGGGCGGAAAACGGTCCGCCGCGCAGTCATCATCTTATTCCGCAACGGGTATAATGGCCTGTTGCCGGGCTCAAGCTCAAAAAAAAAAAAAATAAACATTCAAATGACAATTGTGAAAATATATATAACAATAAGAATTAGAAAATAACATATTTTTATCTTAATGGTGTTATGAATAGTGTATACATATAATAGCAATAGGTACCTATTACTATTTATGATGGTATATATAACTCATTTTAATATTCGTTATTATAAATCATGACAATTATTGGTTGTTACTTTTATTTTTATGCTTAATGCGTTTTCTTATCTAATTTGATTACTGTTCTCTGAATAGATTGTAAATATCTTGTAAAAATAAAAAATAAAAAAAAATAAATGTTAAATGCGTATGTCTTTTTAAATAATCTAACCAGATTAGTTATAACTTATAAATGTATAATTATTTATTGAAGAAAATGGTCAAGTTTATGTCTTCAGGGGCCTTCCACAAATGATAATATGTAAACATTAAATAATATGTCTAAACATGGTTATTGTAAATGCATTCAACATTCAGAAAATTTCAAAAATTTTAATCACTTTAAAATGAAATTTCAAAGTTAGGTAACTAAAATAGATGTATTAAAAAATTTAATTTTATAATTGTTTTGTCTGCGTTACACAGATTCATTTTTTTTAGCCTGTTTTTGTGTGCTTACCCTCAAAAAAAAATTGCAAAAACATCACTATAAGAGTAATATTAACTTAATATTATAGTATGTCTTAAAATCAATTCGGTTAAAACTTAAAATGATAAAAGTCGAAAAATTATTTGATCCCGAGTTGTTATATATTATTATGTGAAGTTTTTTAAAATAGGGACATTTAAAAAGGCTGTAGGTTCCACAAGATTTGGTGTTATTTTTTACAAAATAAAATACAAATTTGGCATTTTAAACGCATCGTCACATCGGACTATAATGTTATCGCAATTAATAATATGACTTACTATTACGTACGGGGTCAATCCCATCAGGTTGATGAACGCCAAGCATAGCGCGCGTTTCGCCGAAGAGCTGAAACGCGACAGCGGCCGGACTGTGGAGTCGGGCAGACATCTACCGGAGTTCTGGCTCCGGACGGTTGTTTCCGCGGTGTTTCTATGCATGTTGCACTATAAGTACCGCAAGTTTACGGACATGGCGACTACCGCCATCGTGGTGCAAACCACGTTACCACTGGGCTGTTGTGTGTACGCCAGCTCGACGATGGAGAGCCAGTACACGGCGGCGTGCAGCGCGCTCGCCCAAGAATTCGCCTCCGTCAACTCCCGGGCCAGGGGCCTACACCGTGACCTGCAACCGGACATCCGCCGCAACCCCCGCGACCAGTGGGCCGCGACCGAGCGGTTGGCTAGGCTATCGGACGCTCATTGCCGCCTCGTCAGGCTCGTTCGGTTGTTCAATGACGAGTACGGTGGGCCCATATTCTTCACCACGGCCGGTCTTCTCCTGAGTCAGATATACGCCTTGAACGACATCGTGTCAGTGGTTTTCGTCAGCGACACGTTCGAGGCCACGTATGAGCGCTACGCTTACGTGCTCGATGCAGTCACGTGGACGTTCGCGTGGTTCCGGCTCTGGTGGATTTGCTACCGAGCTGACGATCTCACAGAACAGGTGAGCAAGTACCTACCTACACATGAGTAATAAATAGACCTGCAATGGTGTTTAAATATCCAACACATCATCCATATATGATATATATAATATATATGATCATATGACGAGGGTCACCTACAAAGTAAGGTTACAATACATTATATTGTTAACTACCCACTTATTAGTGTAGGTTTTGATCAATCATGAAATGTTAAGCTAAGAATAATATCTAGAACACCTCGTAGGTTTTTATTGATATTTTATTTTTAAGCGAATTATAAGCATTTTAGAATAGTAATATTTTACATTTTTCTAGTTTACTTTAAAATTCTTACTTTTAAATTTGATATTAGGTCAATACACTCTGATATTAAAGCTAACAACACAAAATTGGTACTATTAAACTCGAATTTACTATGTGGTAGGTACGCGTTTGTTAGACAAAGAAAACATGTTTAGATAAATGACCTCTTTAAGTCTAAACTGCCAGTGGTAGGCTGTTGCCGTGCAAGATGAGTTACCTACCTATCGTTCATTATTGAACACTTCAACGCATTACAAATTACAATGCATTAATTTACAATAAATTACTTATTGTAATTCATATTATTTGTTTAGATTCACTTAACAGCAAAAATAATGCTTGAAAATGATATAAGCTCGTACACAGAAAATACAAGAAAAATGGTAAGAAATATTAGTTTTTTTATTGGTTTGACTATTATAAGTTTATTGCTACAGTTATGTATTTGCAAACAATCTAATCTCGTTAATAATTTAGGCACTAGATTTCTTAGACCAATTGCTTCATCGTCACGTGAGAATTACGGCGTGGGGGTTCTATGATGTAAATAAGGAATTACTCTTTATGGTAAATATCAATGAATATTTTATTTTATTTTAGCGCAAGTAATTGATTGATACCTACGTATTAAATCAAAATTATTTATTTTGCAGGTGTTAGGTTATCAATTTGGTTTGTGTTTGATATGCACTCAATTTACGACTTCGAGCATACAACTAGTTAATAATCTAACGACTGTTCAAAAGAATTCCACATCTTCTACAGAAAACTAATAATGAAACAATAAACATTTAAAAACAATAAGACATATTTTTCAGTAATTTGTAGCCTGTTGCTACGAATGCTACCTACCTACCTATAAATATTGCTTTTTTAAATGTGTACCTTCCTACAAGCAGTGTTGTGTTTCATCTAGATAAATTTATCTAGATAAATTATCTAGATAGGTATATTTTTATCTTTTATCTTATACAGATAAATGGGAAATATGTTATCTAAGCTATTATCTAAGATAAATAATTAAAACATCTAGATAAAATTTAATTTTTAAATATTTATATTATAAATTATAATTAATGTTAATAAGGTATTTTATATATTCTGATTACAAAATAGTAAATTTATATTTAAACATTATAATTTATAATTTATAAATATATCTAAATATATTTTTCATTCTTAAATTATTAGATATTTCATGTTCATATTTTAAATGTTCTTAGTAATAACTAATAAACGTTTCCGGTTAACTACGTGTCTACCCGGTCGTCGTATTCGCCGACTGTCAACAGGATACCCGCATTCTGCAATTAAATGTTGAAACTATCACAAAATAAAATTATTATTGATTAATTTATTAATAATAAGTATGTGTGAGTGTGGTACTGCGGTTCTATATGCGGTTCTATTAATTATGTTCATTAGGTAAAACATAAATTAATTATTAAAAAATATAATATATGTAGGTATAAAGTAAATTTTAAGTCGAAATAATATTTTGAAGTTTTGTTTTTTGGCATCAAATTTTATGGTGTTTTGAAAATTGCCCTTTACTTAATTACTTAAAAAAAAATATTATGAATTATATAATATACTTTATTCACCTTAGGTTTGTAATAAATAGGTAGATAGGTAAATATTAAAAAAAAATTTTATCTTTTTTTTTATCTGGATAAAAAATGATGATTTTTTATCTTTATCTAGATAATTAAATTATTATGTATCTTTTATCTTCATCTAGATAACTATTCAAGCAATTATCTTTTAACTTTATCTAGATATTTAAAAAATTATCTTTATACAACACTGCCTACAAGACCACAGATTGTTTTGCATTTGTGTTTGCTTTATTTAAACTTAATAGGTATTAGGTGATATTATATATTATGTCAGCCTCTATTTTTCAAAA
>NC_042494.1:37956361-37992765 GCF_005508785.2 Acyrthosiphon pisum | reverse complement strand
TAATTCGTACAACACATTTTATTTACAATATTTACAATATTAAGATACTGCAGTGACGAAGAAGATCAACAAATTAATATTATATTAATATATTATATTATTTTATTATATTATATTATATTATATTATATTATTTTATTATATTATATTATATTATATTATATTATATTATATTATATTATCTGTGTAATAAAATATAGGACATAACTTTTTATAATTTTTTTTTTCTTTCGGGTCATGTTTATTATTCAATCTGTTACAAGAAAAGAAAAACAATAAGAACAATTGCTGATTTATAGTTTAAAATAAATAAAAATTAAAAGACAGATTAGACAGAGTGTAGAGGCCTCCCAGCGGAGGTACTACGACATGAGTAGTTTTTTTTTTCTATAAATTTAAGAGAATTAAAATCATACTACACTATACCACAGAACCAATTAAAGGTATCCGACCTTCATAATAATTCAAAAGCCTTTTTAAAACTACCTACTTTAAAATTTATTTTATCTTTCAACTGTGGGATACAGCATGATTTTTTATATGTTGATACGAAATGGATTGGTTCAAATTCTAAATATACCTATACCTACATATCTTATTGTGACACATTTTTAATCATTCGTCAGTAATTTCATTATTTTTAGTTATTCCTTGGTAATGTAAATTAAGCATTTGTACATTGATTACATTTTGAAAAAAATATAACGAAAAACCCCCTTCACGATAGTTGTAGCTAGGTATCTACCGACTATACCCGGCGTGTTTACTATTCACAATTTAAAGTAGAGAATTAAGGTCAATTTGCTAAAATGTTACTAAAAACAATTTATTTTTGGTAGGTAGGTACCTACCCTATCGTAAAAGATTTTTATTTTTGAAAATTCAAAAATGTTTAATTGTTGTGTATAGTGTAATGCTGTAATAGTGTACAGTATAATATACAATGTATACTACAGTACTTACCTAATACCTATAAATTATAATCTATTTGTTTTTATAGTCTTATTTATTAGTACACACTACACAAATACGTGGTGCAAACTTCCAATTTCGGACTACACACTTTGTGTCGGGGTTCACTAAAAAATAGGGGCTGTATTATGCGTAGGATACTAGAATGCCAATAGAATGGTAGGATTGCTAATGATTAAAAATCTGGAAATCTATTTTAGTATTTTAGAGTTAAGGATTTAACCAGAGCTTTACATCCGAATAATTTATTCGGCTTTCGGGTTTTGGGTGCTGGATGTATTCGGGTGTTCAAACACAGGAATAAAAAGATTCAAACAAACGTTTGCGTTTTAATAACCGTATTTGTTCGAGTTTATATTGGTGTTTGGTAAAATATG
The DNA here is from genome assembly GCF_005508785.2 of Acyrthosiphon pisum. Classification (NCBI taxonomy): domain Eukaryota; kingdom Metazoa; phylum Arthropoda; class Insecta; order Hemiptera; family Aphididae; genus Acyrthosiphon; species Acyrthosiphon pisum. The sequence continues at coordinate 37,991,416 of NC_042494.1, read as the reverse complement.
TGGGTGTTTACTGTTTATAGTAGTCTAGAAAAAACATAATTTCTTATAGTTACCTATTTTTATTAGATATTTTTTTAAAAAATGTTTTATTGTTTCAGAGATAAATTATATATTACAGTGTTATATTAGTAACTATATATTTGGTTGCTGTCAACGCATTAGTTGTTGACTAAACTCCAGACCAGACCCTACCATACACGTCAAACGTCAATATTTTACATTGCTATATTGGCTATATTTGGATTTATTCTATACTAATAAAGTATAATTCAATTAATAATTTAAAACTCAGCGATTTGGTTTAGTCAGAAATCAATGACAAAATTGGATTTTATCTTCCTGTCGTTAGGTTAGGTAACTGTAACTGATTGTAAATCCTATCCTAATATCATTATTATTAAACAAACAGCTAACCACATAAAATACATAAAAGAGGTAAAATGATATTAATATATTATAATATAACAAAAAGATTATAAAATAAAAACTCTGCCAGTTTCGGGTTGACCAGAATGTTATTTAAAAAAAAAATCATTCGGGTCATGTGGGTTTCGGGTGTTTTTTTTTAAAAATGTTAACTGTTAGGGGGTTGCTGGTTCCAGATATTTCAGGTGCAACTGTGTGGTTTGAACTTTAAATATTAAAATAAATATTGTTAATCGATATTCGATACATATCTAAAGCTTCATTTTTTATTTAAACGTTGTAATATTATAATATACCTATTAGATTAATATCTCACGACGTTGCAATGCAACTTGCTAATAAACGACGCCGTGTCCGATGTTGTAAAATTAATAGCACAACTTTATCCAATAATTTATACTTGAACAGACCTGGCATGACAACGATAAATGTACCTAATACACGCCTAATCAAATCACTTAATAATAATTCTTCATTGGAAAATATAAACAGGTTAAGTGGAGGCGCGAAGCTAGGTTAGGTAGGTAACATAAGACAAACTTAGGTAGTAGGTACGTATGCAAGTCATAGACCTATTAAAAATGTTTTTCTCAATAGGTCAATGGATTCAGATCGTCAAACCTATGAGTACTAAAGGAACGCGCAGTCCAATTATTAATATGTCTATGATGCAAGTATTTACAACTCGTATAACATTTTAAATATAAACATTCAAACATAGGTAACTAATAGACATTCTAAAGATTTAATGGGTTTTAATTTTTGGTTAGAGTAACAAATATCATAATTTCCTACTAAATGCTATTAGAGGTACCGAACACTAACACTCTATAGGTAAGTCACTGTTGGGAGTGCAGACGACAGCTGTACAAGCAAGACCAATAGGTATTATAGTAATATATGACGTATCATAAAAATAATATTAAACTTCACAATTTCATTTTTGTTTACAATTCACTTATTCACTTTTTCAAATCTATAACCAATATTTGTTTAATCAACATTTTGTCTCCACGATTATATTATAAAAATAGTATTTTACGAATTTAATATAATATAAATATATGGGTTTAAATTACTAAAAATAAGCTTGTAAAAATGTAAAATATTCCCAAGTTATTTTATGTAAGCCTCAAACAAGATATCTTAGTCACTCATTTTCCTGTGACCCACCTTACATTTATACAATTGGCAAAAGTACGAATTTCCGAAAACTTAGATATACTAAACTATGTGTAGCGATTAACGAATAGTAGAATACTCCTTATTCTTTCTATCAGTACAATTCCGAAAGATACAGAATATATCAGTAAATAGTTGTAACAGATAATTTGACAAGTAATGACACAAAGAAAAAAGTTAATCATTTTGAGTTAAGTACTGGTACAGTCGTACAGATAACAGATCGTTATCTGTATGCAATAGCATAGAAATATAAAGACGCCTATCGTTCACATTCTCACAATGTCCCACCACTTAATTATATAATGCTATTAATTTTATTATTATATAAATACATAAAAGATGTTATTAAAATACATTATGTAATCTCGATGACCTAATATAGTATTTAAAAATATTTTTTTTAAGTTTTCAAAATTTTCAAAAATTCAAAACAAGCAAATTATTCAAAATATGTAATAATAAGGAAAAGACAAACAAAAAATAGCAAAATTAATTTAATTTAATTAATACAATTTAACTTTGTACATAGACATTAGATAAATAATAATTAATATTTAATAGTCTTAGAATCAATCATATAGGTTGATAAAATATAAATACAAAATTGATAAAATAACTGTCAATATTATGTTAATTTAATAAAACTAAACATACAAAATATGAATAAATGTGTCCAATTAATAAAAAATTAACACTTTTTAGTGTATTGTTACATTGATATCTAATTAAAATAAATTAATATATATATAAACACACCAAATTGGTCTTAATAAACAGCCTGTTCAGAAGGAGCGAGTATGTTTTGTACTATGATCAATTATTATTTACATGGGCACAGAGTCTTTAAAAATTATTTATTAACGATCTAAATTATATCCTGGGAACAAAAACAACAGAGTTTTAGCCAATTTCACATTAACATTCATGGGATAACTCTTCCCCAATTCTGCTCTACATGACGGACATTGGAACACATCAGCATTGAATGATCTTCTAAGACACCCCTGAAAAACATAAATATTCATTATTAATTAGTATCATTAATAATAAACAATTAAAAATATAAATGCATCTCAATGAAATTAATTTTCACTTACTTTACAAATGTTGTGAGAACATTCAGTTGTAATTGGTTCAAAGACAATTTCTTGACAACATATGCAAGAAAACATTTCTTCAACTCTATCCAAAAATGCCTAAATCCCCCACAAAAAAAAAATTGTTAATATGTTAAATATTTCAAAAAAGTAAGGTTGTCGTATTAATAATATGCGGTCACCAGTGCTTTACAAATATAGTATGCGGTCTCTAACGAAAATTAATAATTTTAAAAGAAATAAAAAATTCTTTAAAATATAATAGTATCATTCCATAAAAAAAAAGTTATTTGACATCCCTATCATTTAAAACGTAATACTTTTCTTTTTTTGCCTATTTCCTAACGCATGTACAAATTCATCTCACATTTATAACATTGAGCATTTTTATTTTTCATCAAAAAATTTTATAGTTAAAAAATTAATGATTGATTCATCATTACTTATGATTAAATAAAATTATTTTGCCTTCATATTGCATGCCAAAATAATATGTAGAATAAATTGTAGTGTTGCACATAAATTACGTACTGAGTGACTGAGTCCATACATTCATGAAATGTCGAAGCATTGTTATCAAAAGTCATAAAGTATAAGGTTATAAGCGTTAAGTGCTAATCAAAGAAAAGGGATTAGATCTATCAAAGACCATAATCCCATGTAAAAACCGGCCAACGCAAGATAGACTAAATCCTGTAACAGATGACAACGGCTGGTAGAACGCGTTTGCAGGTAGATCGCATATTTATGACAGCCAAAAGTACTATATAGCACATACTTTTTTTCCTTTTTCTAAATACTCTTTACAGTCTTCCCAATATTTTGTATTGGCAACATCAGCTGTAATGAGTGTTTCTGCTTCTTTTTCGAGTTCATAACAAATTTTTGATTTTTTTTCAGGATTATCAGCAACTTCTCTTTCCGAAGAATTTCTCTTTGGATCATTATTCTTACACTGCTCATTGTCCTCAATGTCAGCGTCCTGTAGTGTTCTTTTTCTTTTAGATCCAGGTAATTTTGATTTTGTGTCGTTAGTAACAGCAGGTATATAGTTTTCAGGATACTAAAAATCACATGATATTATTAACACAATTTACAATATTGTATATAATAACATATATCTCACAATTAATTTAAGGCCTAATTGTGCTATACGCTTTTTGCCTTGAGCAGTCCAAGGAGCTGGCGTGGGATCATCGCGTCTTAGAACAAAACGCCATACAGTGAATCCTGATATTCCAGTTTCAGGATAATATTTTATTACTTTATAAAGACCATCGTACCTATAAAATAAGTAATTTTAACATTTATATCAATACTTTTTAAATACTCATCTGTAACAATTTTAAATACTGTAAACCAAAAATTTTTTTTTTCTAATATTTTAAAATTGTAGATATTCTACAGACCTATCATTTTTTTTAATTTTGTAATTTTGGTATATCATAAAAAATATTCAATTTTGAAGTCCTACCGATTTCCCAAATCTGGTGCATATTTGGAATGTTTACAAAGTTTATAATTTCGTACGACTCTAACTGGTTTGCCTTTTTTCCAATCCACAGCTGTAGCTCCTTTTTCACTATCAATTTTTGCATTACAATTGAGTGCCAAAGCTCTAAAATGTAAATTTGAAAATTAGGATCATGAAAATTTTACATAAAGTGAATTGTATAATATACCTATTATAGCGTGTCAATTCCTGGTCACAACTCTGCAGAGCAGTACGTTTGTTTCCTGACAAATCACGTCCACCAGAACCGGTATACAAGAACTCATCACCATTGTCAACATCATCTTCATAACCACCACTTAACACAATGCTAAATGCACCCTGATTGTCTCTACCGTGTATTCCTCCAACAGGAGGACGATGAATGCCAGCTTCAGATACCTAATAATAAAACATTTATCAAAATATTTAAAAAAAATTGAAAAGATTTTTTTCTACTTACTTGTACACGGAATAACCATGTGGTTCCAACCTCAACGCCAGGAATGGGACCAAAATGGTTTGATGGCACAATATTACACTTTTTTGTTCTCCCAACACATGCCATACCCTTACCCCAGTCTCTTTTTGATGTTGACATTGATTCTGGTGTCTTTTTCTTCGAAACTTTTAATTTTTCGCCAGCTTTGACAATTTCGTTTTCATCATTTTTACATGACGGACAATACCTTTTAACATTTTAACAGCACATCAAAACACTCAATATCTCATAAAATAAATAAAAGTGAATAGAATAATTTGCTAACCAATCATCACGTGGCATCTCTTTTAAGGGTGGCGTAAGGCATTCCATATGGTAAGGATGATTACATTCATCACACATCAACTGTTTGTCTTCATTGTCTTTTCCACCACAAACACGACACCCACATTCTTTACATGATTTGTTCAAATTGTCTTTGCATTTGATACAATACAAAGCAGCCGCTCCTTTTAAAGAAAAAAAATATAAATGTAATATTATTTTTTTTTAAATAATACATAGGGTGGTCCATTTAGCGTAAGAGACTTATTTACGAAAAGTAGATGGTTAAACAATGAAGTATCTTATGTTAAATGGATCGCCCTGTATATATATATTATTTGTTATTACTCATGACAGCAGGTTCAGTTTGTATAATTTTATCATCTTCTGGTGTCCGCTCCGAAAGTAACTGATAGGGTTTTACTATATATATATCATCGAGAAACATCAAATGACAATTTTTTAACACTGCATTATCTAACCCAACAGATACATCTCCAATAACGTCACGGCCTCTTCTATTAGTTTTTATCTCTTTCACCAGTACATCATACCAATAACCGCGTTCTTGAGGGTAATCAACATTGTAATTCATGAGAACTCTATCGTTTGTTTTTAACTTTTCAAAAGGCAAAATATCAAACGCATGAGGCCGTATTTCTTGCAATTGAACTTCAATGGGAGGTTCTTCGGGACATCTAAATAAATATTTATCAATAGTCATGGAATATAGAAAATTGTAAAAATAAATATAAAGCATTTACCTTAAGATCTCTGCAACATAAACTAGCCCATCGTTTTCCACTGGACTTTTAGGATCATTTGGTTTATTTACTGCACAGCTGTCTTTTTTTATTTTGATCAATTTACTAATGAACCATGATCCGTAGGTATAATCTTTTACATCAACATAATCACCGACTTTAAAATATTTGCTCTCCTCAGAATTATCCTAGAAAACATAATATAATAGAATCGTAGAGTTCAGATAACTATAAAATATTTACTTCGTTCAATGTTGAACTGGTGGTAGAAGAAGAACATGGAGTAGATGTTTCTTTTATTGAATTTATTGTTACTTTTGATTTTTTTGGAGAGTTTGATTCAGCAACAGCTGCTCTAACCATTAGTTGAATAACATCATTTACATTTATACTATAGTCAAATAGTCTGTATTGGTCTTCCAGCTGAAACAAAAACATCACAATAATTTATTGTTGAGAACTAATACAATCAAAGTTAATTTAATTCAACACACACATGTTTATATATTATGCTGTATAAAAATAAATGTATAGTAATAAAATATATCCATACAAGCAAATTTCCAAAAAAAAAAAAAAATGAAATGGTTAGGTACCTATAGGCTATATTTTATAATACCTATTATATTTATACATATTGTATAAACCTATACATGTGTCACATACAAAGTACAGGTGAATTATAGTGAGTGTCAAAGAAAACCATTAATATAAGTAGGTAGTAATTCATTAGATATTTATACCAATGTGGCTATATTGTATTTGAATATCAGTGATGTACTATAATAAATAGCGCAAAAACCAGAGACATATACCAGAGGGATGTTTTGGGGTAATTATTCATAACTCCAAATTGTGTCATAACTTATGACACACTCCTTAGACCATGTCATATTATATTTTATTTAGTATAATATATTAACTATTAACTATTTTTTTGTGTTTTTTTATCAATAGGTATCAATAATAATATATTTAATACAACATATTGGACAAAAAAAAAATTATTTGTATTCATGATTCAAATGGCTCACAATGTACACATTGCCCATAACATATATTTATAAATATAAAAAGACCTAATACTATTGACTTTGACAAAAATCCCCGCTTAAAAAATTTATTGATATACAACCGGTTCTAACAATCTTAAATAGTACTTTACCATACATAATTTTAACCATAATTGTATTGTTCAATACAACAAAAGAGTGGGCACAAATTGTATTAATATTACTACCTAACAAAATTAATATAATATAAACAAATTAATACCTAAATAATTAATATTGTCATAGATAATCCAAAACACAGAGTTAAAATGGCATTCAAAAACATTTTAAAGTTGTTGTTTGTACACTTTCATTGTACTTTGAAAGATAATAGAATAAAGTATGGTAAATTAAGGTTAACGAAATTATTATAGAATTGATTTTATTGGCTGAGGTTTCAGGATCACAAAATTACTATTATAACAGATAAGTTATGTGTATATATTTTATTTGTATGATTATTTATTATACACCAATGCAATACCATACTGATAAAAAAAAAAATAACAATATGAGCTAGTAACTAGGAAAGTTAAATAAAACCCATACTTAATGCGATAAGAGAAAATTATAATAATCTTTGCTATTAGAAGAGTTTGGCCTTCGTTCAACTAGATAATCGAGCATATACAGTGTAATCCATAAGTTGTGTTGCAAAACTAATACAGATTACATGAACATCTTATGCAAGCTACATCAATTTGAACACATAAAATTTGGATAATATAATTTAAATTGAGTTAATCGAGGAGTCAATACTAAACAGTGTTAGGTCATAAATAATAAAATAAACTAGATATTATAATTCATCATTATTTACTATATTTACATTATAAGAATCATCTGATATGCAAACATAATCATAAAATACTTTAAATTGTTTAAATTGTATATACTGAAATTTATTAATATGAATAAAGAAAAAATTTTAGGTACATACCTACATTAAGTTATTGGCTAAACAAAAATAATTCTATAAGTACCTAGGTAATTATATCACAAATGTGAAAAAAAAGGCATGAAGAAAACATAATATACCTAACTTAAATTGTATAAGTAAATAAGTTCTATACAGATATTTGTTTGTATAAGAAATTTAATAATAATTAAATTGTAAATTACTTTTAATTGAATTGATAATATGATGCCAGTAATGACATAATTATAAGCATAACATTATTCATCATTTACATGTGCCTAGAGCGTAATAAAAATTGATTATCAAAATTATATTATGTATACAACTCTATTACTTACCTATAACTCTAAGCTTTTATCAAAAAAGTTATATTTATTTCTAAATGTTCACAAAAATTTTAAGTTATACATTTTACTAGTTACGATCTATTAGATAACTCATACATTGTGTGTACCCACATATTAAATTGATAATTTTTTATATTTGAGGTATAATGGATTCAAGGATGACTGTCAGCATGAAATAAAAATATAAAAAAAAGCAACTGCGAGACATTGTTAATGCATATTTGTGTGCGCACGCCAATACCATAACAAAACTATATTAATGACATGCGCTCAACCAAATAGAACTATACTATTTGTAGACGCATCAGGAATTTGAACCAGAAGCAGTACACTCAACAAATCAGTTGTTCTTACTTGTTTGCCGGCAAAAAACAATCTCTGGTTTTCCGGCTTGATGTTGAATTTTTCTTCGACGAGTTTCTTGAACTCTTTGAGCACTGTTGTCCTGGATGTGGGTATTGTGACCGACACACCAGTGTCCATCATTCTTACTTGTACGTACATGATTACAGTGGCTTGACTACCGTAGTTAGCGCTTTCAGACGATCAATCTTTAGTTTCTCGTTGATGTTGCGTCAATGGCGGCGGTACGACCCTGCAATAAATGATTGGTTAGACTTCAAGAATACACCAGTTAAGGGATGGTCAGAGGGGCTGAAACACGATTGAGCATAAAACGCCTTTTTTGTGACACGATTGAGCCAAATTGCCGGTGTATCAAAGGAAATCGGAATACAGAAGAAAACCTACATGAATTGTATCTTAATTTATTATCTTATATCTTCCCTTAATTTTAAATATTTAAAATGTCAGAACTTTATTGCTCCAGAACTAATTTATTAATCAATAACATTGTCGATAAACCTGGGCTCAGGCTCGCGTCTGGTATCATAATAATTGGTGTAATAATAATGAAAAGAATAAATTACAAAATTCCGGCCACGTGAATGTGGCAACATCATATAAAATATTCTTTGCTCAATCGTGTTGTTAAAAAGGTATATGCACAATCGCGCTTTACCGGTCAGAGGTGCATGCCCCTCTTCTTCTCTAGTACCTATAGGTTAATAGGGCAAATTAGAGTTCCCACACAAGACAAAGCAGGTAACAATCAACCCATAAGTAAATTCTTACATAAAAATAATACAACCATACTAAATAGTAGGTATTTCGGACATCCAAAAATATATTCCTGCAAGAAAATGGAAAAATGTTGATACTATAAATAAAGGAAATGTCCTCCCTACTTTATTCAAACTTAGGACAGACAATTTGAATGTAATAGTTGTTGTGATTAAAATTTGTTTTTTTTTGTCATAAAAATCTTCTTGAATCAATTTTTAACGTTCAACATGTACTGAATTCAACATTTTTTTTTTTGGAATATAAATACTTATTGTTAATTTTAATTTTATGTTAATATAGATTACCTACCTACTCTGATATATTTTATAAGAATAAATATGTATACGTATTGTTCATTATACCTAACTAATAATGTCACTAAGTACGATAAATAGCGTTTTTTTTTCTCACAATTATGTGTTTAAATAATATTTAATATCGTTTTAAAAATATTAGGCCTCCCTACCCCAAAAAAAAATCAGAGACACACGTCCGGCAGAACGAGTCTCCCGAGCCACCAGTTTTTAATTTTACCTGTTCTCACGAAACACAGTAGATCATCGTCGTTGTTCGTCACGTCAGGATCGAAATATGAGGAGATATTATGACGTAAATAGTGGAATACAGGCGATCGGCGGAATCAGTGACGAAAATGGCCAACTTGAGAAGTAGTGAGTGCAGAGTGGTGACTAACAAAGGGCAGTGGACAGCGGCTGCTCTCTGCTCTGGGTCGGTGAACAATCGAAATGGAAACACAAAACGATTTTGGCGGGATAAAAGGAGTGCGTGTCGTGTGAGTGCGTGACAAGGTACTAAAGCCACTATAGCTGGTAAATGGTAACGAACGGCGCCAAACGGTAAATGCCAATCCGCGGCAAAAAGATAAAAGTAAACTGACAAGATTGCTGATACTATTGTTCTATGCTGATACCACGATTTAAGATATACCTTAAATCGTGGCTGATACTAAACGCGCACGAACACGACCGCAGCCGACAACTACTGATAACACTAAATGTATAGCAGAGCGTTATAGTCCGGGTCACGAACTACTACATGTAGTAGTTCGTGGTCCGGGTCACGAAAAGTGGCGGCTGATTTTAGCGCTCCTAGTGGTTATAGTAGTAGATAGCTATTAGTAGTAGATAGCCCTAACAAAAATACACCACTGGGGCGCTAAAATCAGCCGCCACTTTTCGTGACCCGGACTATAGTCGTTACCCACTTAACCGTTTTTTTATTTTGTGTATTTTTTGCGATGTTTCCCAGGGAAGTAAAAACATAGGCGTGACTAGACTTCATCCGCAGGGTCAGCCCAACTAATGACCGGCGCCACCTAAGCTAACCGAAAAAACACCCATTACCCCCTGGCACCTAATAATTGGTGGGGGGGGGGGGGGGGTAGTCCCACCAATTTAACATTTATATAGTTTAAAAAAGTATATATTCAAGTTATCTATAACACAATTCTATAAATGGTATGTTTAATAATAAGAAGAATATTGAACAACACATTATATTTATATTATAAAACAATACGTATATCATTATAATTTATAAGTTATAACAATTGTACCAGTAGGCAGTTACCCGCATAATATTATTACCGGGATTTGTGATAGAATCATAAATCAATTCGACAATGCAATATAAAATTATTAGAACAAAATAAACAATGCATGACATTTTTTATTTCTAAATAAAAGCTGACCTGTAAACCATTAGATTTAAAACTTGGTTGACCGGCGCCTTTCGAAAATTGCAGGGGCAGCCCATGCACCCACCGTAGACACGCTTATGAGTAAAAATTCTATAAATTTCAACTTCTATTGTGGTTTCTGGCAGCAAATTGGATATTATAGTTCACGGCTCTATCTAAACTCTAAAGCCGTGATATAGTTGAAGCCAAATTATATTTCATAATAAATAATCTATTGTAAAATACAATAAATTCTAAATGGTATACCTATATTTATTTAAGTAAAAGAAATTTATAAACGTATTTAATTGATATGATTGATGTTTACGATATTTCATATTATTTCAATGCATAAAATATATATTAATTGAATTTTTACCTACATATCAATTTTATGTTATAAATTGCCAATATATTTTAATATGGTACCTACTACTTACAACTGAATTACGATTCATCTTTACATAATATACCTAATACATATTATGTCTGATAAGGTCTTATGTTTATGGTCAAATAGCATTGTTGTTCACTACCAAAATGAATTGAAATTCAACTAACCCTTACCATACTAGGTACCTAGATTTCTAGTACTATTCTTCTAAGGACTAAGTCTTTCATGATTTTATCTAGCATACCAAAAATCAAAATTATAAATGTAAGTGATTCCTATCAGATAGCTAGGTAACAAGACTGAATAATTTAGCTCGAAATATTTGTATATAAAATAAAATGTAATAATTTACATCTATAATATACATACATCTAACGCATTAGAATTCATTATTTGTACAGGTGAATCAATAATTATTTTTAAATTAATTAATAATTTTGAATTAAAAGCTTTATTTTTTAATTAAAATGTTATAACTCTTTTCTTACAATAAACTTTTGAGATTGATATAAAAAAGATGGCACGGTCGTAACTTTTTGATGGTCAGACTATCGGTCAGCGCATGACATAGTATTTTGTAATATAATTATTAAAATTGTGATACTGATAAAGATGGGTCAGTAGGTGTGTGACGTATTCCACAGAGTTAAATCTCCGGATTTTTTATATCATTCCATTTGTTTATAATTTAATGTTATGAGGTATAATGATATACCATACTTTCTTTATATAGAAAAACAAATAAATTAATGTATTTTTAGAACAAATAAACATAGTTAATATTTTAGACCCAAACACAAATCAGTGTAAAAAGTATTAAAAACTATCATAATGGTATGTTTATTTACATAATATAATATGCAGATTATTGGCACAACTACTAAAATGTATGAGCATGATGAAAACTATAAACTCAAAATGTTTGAATTTTAATATTAATTGGTTTGCTATATTATTGTACTTTATAGTTATATATCAGAAAAGTCTAACAATATAGAAAAATTAGTCAAATAATATATTTATATGTATATTACTTCACTGATTAAATAACAATTTAATTCAATTTAACCATCCATGGGTTCTATTTGTGTAAATAATATTTATATGTTCACTGTTGATGTACCACCGCATATATTTTTATACATTAATCTGTCTTACTTATCTGTATGTACTCAATTGTTTGGCTTATGTTAACATCTCCTTTAGTTTAACATTTTAATGTTATTTCCAAACTAGAATTTTGGGTAACATTATTGATTAGCCTTAAAGATTAAAGAATACTCAGGATTCTAATAAATAATATTACTAAAACCAACTTCTGGATTCAATAATCTTTTATAGGCTTTAAAAGGATAATAAATAAACCAATAACAAATTATTTTAAACATTACATATTATATTGAATATTTTAAAGTTGTTTTAGAAATGTTCAACAATAATCACCAGTTTATTTGATTATTTCATTTTTTGTTTTATAAAATTTATATTGATATTAAACTTGAAATTGAATGTTACCATTGTATATTCATTGCCAATTAAGGGCAATAATGAATTTTTAAATAAAATGTACTTAGAAAATAGTAATTACTAAATATGGCTTGAAGAATTATTGTACCCAAATATAAATTTAAAATAAAAAAAGTTTGAACCATTAACAGATACACTTTTAAAATCTGTGCAATTTTTAATAAATAATCAAAAAAAAAAAAAAATTAAGTAGATTTTCACTGAATTCTCCATTATTTGATCAAAAAGCTGAAAAATAAATGTATATTTAGGTTATCAAATAGTAAATTTTAATAATTAAAAATTTTAATTTAATTTGTTAATATTACCTGTAAGGATATCCATGTGCTTTTGATTTAAATATAGATAGAATAACGCTGAATAAAAATACAACCAATGCTAAACCACCAACAGTCATTATTTTACGTGTCTTAGAATCTGTTTTCTTTGTATAAGAATCGATCATTATCACAGCTCCAAACACCAATATTGTATCTATAGAAGTATTAAGGAATACTTATATTTGTTTAAACAAAATTGTGTACTTATTTTAATATTTATTAATTAATTATTTTAGACACGTATTTTTACAACTAACTGAATGTAAAAATGTTACAATTATAGATTCTGAGATTTGTGGGCCGTCGTATATACGTATTGTCGGTAGTTAATTATAATAGTTAATTACTCCACTAAAATGCAATATTTTTGAAAATCCTTTCTTATTGCACGGCGAAAGTATGAAAAAACCTCTATTCCAAATTTCAAGTTTGTACGTTGTGTAGTTTTTGAGTTACAGCGATGAGTGAGTCAGTGGTATTTGGATTTTATATGTAAAGATAGGTATGGATATTTATTTTAAAATCTTAACACATGGTACCTATGAAAAGTCAGTCAAATTAAAACTATACTGTACCATAAAAATGATAAAAAGGATACTCAATATAATTATAATGTAGGTTTCAACAATAAACTGTCCTTGTGAAGAATTGTGAATATATGTGATAATGCCTTGCTGATTACGATGCATTAGTGGTGGCCCTCTAATATGATTCCACATTTGTCCAGAAATCATGTTCAGACAAAATAACTACAAAACATAGTTTAATGAAAATTGATTAATAAAAAACTTCAAAAAACTTACCACAGAAAAAACTCCCCATAAATTTTTATTGAAAAACATTTCCATATTATTTCGTCTGATATATAAAAATGATGAGCATATTGCAAATAAGATGGATAACGCCAATGTACTTGAATAATTTGGTGGTCGGAATATTCGAATCTATAATAAACAATTTAATTCATATAAATATTATGCAAGATTAAATTAATAAATAAATATGCAAAATACATTTTAAATAGTAACACATTACAGTAGGTGTAACTTATTGTTTTATTAAAAACTAAAACTTAAAAAACTTGGAAGATTTTTATTAACAGTATAAACACTGAACTGCATAAAATATATACTAACTTGTACGTCAGTTCTTTCTTGTATCCATTTTGCAATCATTTCTGATGCGAAACCAACTCTTTGTATATCCATAGTATCTAAAGGTTTTGGTTTACCTTTTGCTGGAAAATGCATGAACACTGGAGCGGTATTGATTCGCAACTATATAAGTAAGAATATTGGTTAACTAATTGTTAAGAAATTAAAAACAATAACATAATATTATACTAACCATTTGAAAAATGTCAGATCCCTCATCAAAGTCAACAATTCCAAAATATAGAGGACTTTCAGTTAGTCTATGGGAATAGCGATATGAATTTGCTACAATTATAAATTCATCACTAGCATGCCTAAAAATATAATAATTTTTTTAAAAAATATATTCAATACATAAAACTGGATAATAAAATACTTCATTTATAATATTTATCAATGAAAAATCAAATTATTTAAAAAAGAAAAACATTTCAAGCACAAATATAATAAAAATTCACCCGCAAATTGAACATTGACGATGTGATGCCATTGCAGTAAACATCATAATAACCGAATAGTTTCTTGGTGGTGATTTGACAAATTCCTTAAATTTAGGACCATTAAATTTAACCAAAAATTTTTTTTGGTATAGATCATTTAGCTGCTGTACTTTTTGATCAAGGCTCTAAAATACAAGTACATACATTGATTAATACAATTTTTGATCGAGTTTGATTAGATATTATTTATCATTAATTATAAAAATAATAAATATATATGTATCCTACCCTTAACACATGCTACTTATGCCCATTAATAAAAATTGTATATTGCAAATAAAAAAAAAATAAAAAACATGAAATATCTTTAAATCATATTTTACTCCAAGGATATAAAATTATAATTAAATGTAAATAATGTAAATTAAATAATAATTAAATGAGAGGTTAAAATTGTACATCAATAAATTTGTGGTCTGAAAGTCTCACAGCTCCTCTAACAGAGTTTTTGTTATATAAACTCTTAACGCAAATGATTTACCTTGTTTATAAACAAATCGGATAGAAAATATAGAAAATCTCAAATATGTTATACGTGTACTTTTTGGCATTTCTCAATGTGAAATAAGAGTAATCAGTATACCAGTAGTTATATAAGAAGACAATGTATTAACATCACTTATGCCGTCATGTGTTAAGTGTTAAGTTTATATAATTTATTATTTATGTAAAGATCATCAGTCAAACAAGGATAAATATACAAATTTTGTTTTACATTAGGACAATTGTAGAGTGTTGAACTTTATTAGCCCTAAAAGTCCAAATGCTCACTAATTATGTTTACCCAGAAGTTAGAAACTGAATTTTTAAGTGATCAAAATAAATTGTCGAATACTTATTATTTTGATGTATGCATACAATAAATAATGTTCTAAAAACATTTATAGACAGTGATTGATTCCAATTAAATTTTTTCAGAAAAATTAGTATTAAAAATATGATATTGTAAAAAAATCTTACCTTAGGACGCTCTTCCCTAGCGCTTTCGACTAGGGAGTTTAAAACAATAAAAGCACAGAGAAGAATGGTTTTTAAATACATTTTTTAAATGTTTGCGAATGTACGTGAGTTACAACAAAAAATGCATACTGACACTGAAATACTAAATAACTAACGTTGTTCCAACATTCAATATAATAGTGTGTACAATTTTACATGAACTTCGGTTTATTGAAAAGTTGTCTGTATAAAAATGAATGATGTACTCTAACACGTATAGTCGTATAGATGTAAACAAATATAATTGAAAATAAAATGTAGTGACGTTGACGTTATGATAAAATTGCAGAAAACAAATTTCTAGCCGGTTTGATAACGTAGTTTCTTCAAAAAAGTACTGCCAACTTAAACTGTTTGTTAATTTTTATGTTTGTTCCTTGCTTATATTAATTGTAATCACCAGCACGGCTATTGATACTATAGTGATCACCAGTAAATAGTAAAGTAAGTTCACCACATAACAATAATTATTATTATCACGATTAAAGATAGTATGGTTGCCCATCGAATCTAGAAAAGTGTCTACCGAAATGAATCTCCATTATCAGTATTAAACAGCTGGAAATTTACGCTCTATCGCTTATTTGTTGTAGTCATTAATGTAGTGATTCTAAATGAAATTACCTTTCAAATGTAAATTGTAGTTCCGTGATAGCCACTATGACATAAAAGCGCTAGTGCTTAAGTTTCCAGCTGTTTAATTTAACTTTAATACTGATTATAGAGATTCATTTCGGTAGACACTTTTCAAGTATGAGAATTATACGTCGATGGGCAGCCATACTATCTATAGCCGTGATTATTATGAAGAACAGCTGAATAAGGTATTATTAATAATTTTTAATTATTGTATCCTGCGACTAATTTGTTTATCGTTTATTTGTATTCGATAAAAATTTATCACTTTTCAAGAATTGGCCCCCAGTATTTAATTTATTTATCAGCTATTCTCTGCCCTCTGGTCACATCGAAATAAATAAACATTACTTTTTACTAGTATTACAACAATGTATTATAGTAATAATACAATATAAGTATTGTTTATTTATCTTGATGTCTGGTCCTAATAAAATTGTCAAATCAAGAAAACAAGAGATTTAGTTTATTATAAATATATATATATATATTATATAGACCATCACTAAATAGTTAATAACGTCAAAATAATATGTTAATATATTATTATCTAGGCTTTCGTGGTAATCATTTACGTCCGAGATGGTAATAAGGAATAACTAATAATGATAAACGATAATGTTATTGTCGTTATTGGTATTTTGTCTTATTATTGCCTAAAATTGTTTTCAAGTTGTTTTTTTAAACTAACTAAAATAATATTAATTTATCAACGTAGCATAGTGTCACCGAATACTCGATTTTTATCTTATTTTTTCATGACGTATATTTTGTAAAATATATAAATAACAATTTTCAAAATAGGTATTTTTATTTTTCGCTATAGGTGGTTAAATACAATAATATTTTTGTTTACTCATCCTAAGTTTAACCTTTTTGACCTTATTTTTTACGTAAAAGTCGTAAATAATGTATGCCTATGTCCTATATAAATGTGAATTTTAGTTCAGAACAAAGACGTTTTCAAGTGCAATTATCATTAACTGTTTTTATTTGTAATACAAATACCTATATAGTCTGCATTTATCATAATAAATATGACAATTAATAAATTTGATTATTTATACAGAAAATTGTTGCTTACTAAATACTTTGTAAACGGTTGGGGTGATCCTGAAAAACTTAAAAGGTGAGTAAACTTTAATACTATCCTTATAAAAAATGTAACTATTTGTTGATGATTATACCAAAATATTGGTATTCATTATAAACCTAAGTCAATATGACAATGAAAAATTTCTTTTTTAAAATCAAGTCATTATTTTAATTTTTTTACTTACAATCGCACTCCTTAGACCACCATACCAGTAGTTATAGCCTTGCAATTTGAATGACTGTTACTATCACCGATCAATTTTTATTTTAATAATTTGTTAACTTAGGTACAGCTAATTACAATGTATTAATTAGGGTTAGGAACTTATTGCACACAAATTGTAGAAAATATGCATGCACATAGGTACTTAAAGTACCTAACCATAAAATGCAACTGAATATTTTTTTAAATAAAATTAAAAAATTGATTCATTCATTTAAATGTAAACAATTTTTTGTAACTAGTTTTTTTTTTACAACAATAACACTATCAATATTATATTACTGAAATGTATATACACATAACATAGGTATGTTCAATTTCATTTTCTCAGTATTCACCTACAATGAAAAAAGATAGGATTTTTCTTTAATATATTAAATTATTATTAAATATAAAAATGATGAATTACTGATTAGGTATATTGAACAACGCATGAAAGTATACAAAAAAAATAAAGTTAACTTTTAAAATAAATGTACTTAACATAAAACAAAAACTGCGTAAATATGCTATAAATAACAATTAAACTGGCAACATTTGTCAATTATGCATTTTTCTCAGAAAACGGCAAAATATGCAATTACAAATTTTGTATTTCAATCCGTTATGACTTAAAACAAATTTAAATCTTACTTAGACTATTCTACAGTCATTATTAAGCAATATGCAAATGCAACAAGTCCCAAACCCTAGTAATAATAATGTTCACATGTAGGTATATTTATATATTTAATTTTGTGCATCACTATTTTAGTTTGTTTCAGTTTAGAAATCATATTATAGATCGAGAATCCTGTTTTAAACTTGTATCAGCTGATTATCCTGTAAAAATTGTTAAAGTAAATAATTAAACACACATTAACTAATTCTAATATATATATATTAGAGAAAAATTATAATTATTTATTTCAGAAAAAGGAAGATTCCGATTCAATAACATTAGAAGGAGTGTTTCAATCACCTTTTTCTTATTATCTTCCAGATATAGTGCCAAAAGAGAGTCACCTTGCACATTTCCAAGTCTTAATACCAAAAAAATGGCCTTCCAAAAATGTAAAACCTATGTGTGTACACATGGCTGGCACAGGAGATCAAGTAATTCCTTTACTTAAAAATATTAAAAAAAATAATTTTCAAAACAAGTTACTTAGGTATTAAATAATTTTGGGTATAATATATTTATAACTATATTGTATTTATTATTTAATTACCCAGTGGTAACACCCTAAAATGTTTATTTATGTGATATATTTTAGCATTATTGGCGAAGACGAGCTATGTTAGCAAATCCACTTTTAAAAGAAGCAGCGATTGGATCAATCATATTAGAAAATCCATTCTATGGAAAAAGAAAACCAAATAACCAAGTGTAAGTATATACCATTATATACATAAGTATGTCTATATATATCAACAATGGTAAGATAACATTCCTGAGCCTGATATTGGCAACTATAAAGTGATAGATTTTCAGATGAATATTTGCAATTCTTAATAATTCAAATTTTTATTGCCCCTTGAGGTATTTTCAAGTTATTTTTGAGGTAAACAATTCAAAAAATACATATGTCAAATTTATTTTTATTCTCCATGAGATTCAAGTTATTAAGACACAATTGTATTTTTACTATATTATTATTAAGAGGATAGTAACGCACCATTGGCTTTCTCTCTCTGACCTACGTGCAACATAGCAAATTTATGTTCAGATGAACCAACCCTGTGTTATTACTTTTAATATTAGAGTGAATTCACTTATTTTATAATTATAAGCTAAGGACATTACATTTGTCTCTACTTTGGACTCCTTACAATATTTATATTTTTATAAAATTTATAAGCATTTTTAAACTATAATAATGTACACGCTTATAACTCACATAAAAATTAAAATATCATAAAGTAGCCAACGTAGGGACACAGGTAATTTTCTTAACTTAAAGGTTGATATTAGGTAAATCACTATAATATTAAAAGTAACAACGAGTAATTTTGCTAAGCATAAAATTGCCATGTTGCGCGTAGGTCAGAGAAAGAAAACAAATAGTGAGCTGACATCCTCCTAATGTTCTGTTTTAGAGTATGTATTTTTATTTTAAATGGTAGTATAATTTAAATTTAGAAGAAATAATTAATTATAATGTAATATTAAAAAAAATCGCTCAACACTTGTTTGGTCACTTTCAGAATTTTAACAAAATATCTAAGCAATGTTTTTTGACTTTTTTTCTCGTCTAAACTAATATATTAATATGTGATTTCTGTACTATTAAATATTACACGCACCTCCAACTATATTGAATACTTATTACTACATTATTTATACAAAACTTTTAAACTTTGTGCACCTAATAGACATTAACTAGAATATCACATAAACAATTGGTAAATTATTTATGAGCTGTATAAACATTCCAATTGTGTGATTGTTATTTATTTACTATACTTAAAGCATGATACAGTGATACGTCATATTTACATGTGTATTTATTTACAGTAGGTCTATTTTATGCAATGTTTCCGATATTTTTGTAATGGGAGGTTGCTTAATATTGGAATCCCTTGTGTTATTTCATTGGTGTGAACGTGAGGGATTTGGACCTATCGGTGTCACTGGTTTATCTATGGGCGGACATGTAAGTGTTCTTAGTAAATATATTTTGTATATTTTAAGAATAATTAATAAATTAACATTTATTATTAAATAATTGCAATAGGTAAAAATTTTATTGTGATACTCAATTTCGTTAACCAATACCAAACTACTAATCCAGGTATCAACTATAAATATGCAATTGTAGTTCTAAATTTTGTGTAACAAATTAAAAATCTAATTTAAGTTCTAAAACTAAATTTAACTCAATACTTATAATTATGATTTCCTGCATTTAATATCCAACATTTTAAATCTTTAGTTAATCCTAATATTCTTTACCTCAATTATTTTTTAGATGGCTTCACTAGCTGCTGCAAGTTGGCCAAAGCCAATTGTTCTTGTTCCTTGTTTATCCGGTACAACAGCTTCTGGAGTATTTACGGAGGTTATTATTACTGCTAATAAATTATTAGTTTGTACATAATATATTTTAGCATGTCTAACTATTCCCCCCTCAAACTTAATTTGTCAATATTTAAAAAAAAAAATGTCTGTGTCTGTGTTAGTTAAAAATCTAAGATAACAAATTTATTGGGCTAATTTATTAAAATATTTTAAGCGTTTTTAATTTACATCAAGTACTCATTAAATTAGGCAAGTGCTAAATTCTAGGTATGGGGTTAAACATCTGCAAGAATATAATTAGACGTAATTATACATTATTTATCTTTGAAATAAATCTTAAGTATTACAACTTTTTTTCTATGGATGCGTAAAAATCATTTTATAGTATTCTATAAATTATATACATTAGTCATGTGTAATTTTGTATTAACCATATTTTTTATTTTAATATAGGGTGCTATAAGCTGTGCTATTGATTGGAATTTACTTGAACAACAATATAAATCAAATTCTATATATAAAAATGAAGTTGTGAACATCGATAATGAAGTCAACAAATTGAATGTAATTACTTCTATCTATTGTTATAAAAAATGATTTTAATATGAACTATAATTTTAATTGTTCACATAATATTGAACAATGAAGTAATTAGGTAGTAATTTTTATACTCAAAGTAAGACTGTTTTTTTTATCTATTACTATTACTTGGGTTATGATATTTATGCACTTATGCACTAAAAATCAGCTAAATATGCATGAAAAATTTGAAAAATATGCATTAAAAGGTAAAGAAATTTTTGGACAAAAAATGCAATAAACATTTATTATTATAGACAAATTGAAAAAACTGAAAAAAATTAAATCAAATATAAAAAAAATTAAAAAGAGTTGCATTGAATAATTCAATCTTCCACAGTTAATTTCTCTTCGATCCCGTCAATGATTTCAAGTTCTCCATTAAGTACTTTCGAAATTTGACATACTGTTTTGAATCCACTGTTTTTCTCTAGAATCGTTTTAAATTTGTCTACGGGCTTTGTTAATGTTATCTGTTGTATTATTGACTATTGATATTGCTTCTGACAAAAGCTGCCCAGATGATTCAAGACGAGTTATATTGACTGATTAAAACCCATAGTTTGATTGACTGATAAAAACCCATAGTTTGATTGAATGTATACTAAATTTTGACTGTGACAATTTACGAGGCTTATCGAAAATTCTATTTAAGTAGGTACCTACCTTTACTCTGTATAGGTATAACCATATTGAATTCACAACAATAAATAAGTGATAATATGTGAAATACAGATAATCAAACTTATATAATATTCAGTAAAATATAAAAATTACGATTTTTTTCAGCATTTTTTTGACCAAGACCTAAAAATGGAATGCAAGTTTAATCTTATAATTATTATTTCAAAATCATTTACAATTAACCCTTTTTATGAGCAACTTTTAATGTTCAAACACTTGTAATCTAAGCTTTGCTGTAAATCATTTTTCAAATACCATGATTAATCATAACATGGCATTATATTATTCAAATGTAAACATTTGACCTTAATTTATCATTATACAAATGTTTATATAACTGTAAATGGCTATTATAACATGTTATTAACTAAAAATGTTCCTGCTAGATTTCTGTTCACCTAATAACAAATATAAATTTGAAGTAAATACTTTAACAATACTATACTTTTATCTATAAATATTAAACTCTGCATTGAAAAGATTACCCTTAATTTTTTCCCACTTAACTCAGTAAATTTGATTTAAAAACAGAAAATGTCAGGCCTTACCTATAGGCTATAATGTAAAAAGGTAACAGTGTTCATATAATGTATATTTCTAATTGAGGCATTCGTGTAACATGTGAATATATACAGTTAATTATTGATTTTTTTTTTTAGTTATATAAATTACAGTAAAATAAAATAAAATCATCAAATAAAATTAATAAAAAAATATAATTGCAGTTTTAAAATAATTAAAAGTTAGATTACTTGCTACACAAATATCCTAATTGATGATTATTATTTGCTTCAATGTTATAGGTAAAGAGTTCATTAAACATATGTCAACCTCAACAGTCAAATAAATTAAAATTAACCAATGCATTCGATAATTTGGATGATCCGTCAATTGAAGAAGACGATGAACTACAAATTAAAAAAAACTTAAAACAAACAAGACATATGATGAGATTTTTCAATAAATATTCGAAAAGTGAAAGTTGTGTTTATAATAAAATATTATTTATGCACATATTAAACAATATTATGTACTGTTTATGTTTTTAGATTTAAATTTAGAAGCATTAAGCTTCGTGCCATAGGGCATAGACTACGGACTTGAACTAAGATATATCTTAGTTCATGATTGCAACACAATAATTTATAAACTATTTAAGATAATTTAATACTATGCAACTCGACAGTCATATACATGAACTAAGATATCTTAGTTCATGGTCATATATTAACGAAAACAGTGATTGGATGATTAACTCTTGATATTAATGTTTGTATTGATAAATTTTTATTTTTTTTGGTTACAAATAGAGTATATAAAGCTTAAAACTATCGTATGCGGTTCATTCAATGTTAAACTTGCATAGTTCTCTGGTGTTTTGTATAGTGTCTTATAAAATTTTTCTAAAAAGTTAATTATGTTAATTTTTACTTTTTTAATTTTGTGTTTTGTACAAAATATATACTGTGTGTTAGTAGTGCCAATCACATTCTACGATGATTATAATTATCATGGTAACTCGTATACTGTGCTCGTTAAATCTTTAAATTCATTTGAAGATCTTCATTGCGATTTATGTTACAATCCTGGTGAAGTTAATAATTTACAACAATTAGGAATAAAAAATCCTAAATCCATACAACTACCTGAGAATCATTATATTCGTCTATATGAAAACTATGATTGTACTGGAGATTTTTTATCATTTTGTGGTTCAGACTGTACTTGCCAATCATCTCACATAGATTTAAAAGGTAGTAATGCCGTTTGTTATATTGAAAATTCTTTAATAAATTACTGTCCCGGAAATAGTGATTGCAATGGGCTTTTGAACTGTCTTACTCAAAGAAACTGTTATGCATCTGGATTTATTAGATCATTTTCAGTTCATGAAATACCAATTTTTGCTGCTAAACCGCTTTCAAATACATATCCCTGTTGGGATTTTTGGAGTTTTTATAGATCTAAGTATATGCTTACCGTGGAATTTTGGAAAAGTTCAATCTATTAAGAAAGAAACCTACAATCAAAACCAAAAACAATGTTCAATTAATATAAATGATGATATTTGTAGTTTAAGTTATAGTAATAATAATGTTCGGCATAAACGTGGACCAGGAAACAGAAACGAACATCAATTAAACGAAGCTCAAGTTTTTATATTGTTTATGGGATTTGTAATAGAACATGTTGTAAGACGATTTTTAAGCCCAGCATATCAAGATTATACTATTACAATATTAAATCAAGAAAAAACATTGCAAGATGTTTTACAAGTAAGTAATGGAGTTTGTGAACATCCGCATAAACAGTCAAGTAGAGTAATAGACTTTAGTTTTATGTATGATTCCAATACAGGAAGAGTTTTAGATCAACCTATGGCAAATTTTCTAAATCTTACCCCAACAGAACAATATATTTCACTTCTTCAGCATATGATAAATGTTTTTCAAAAAAATCCACCGACAACTGATTTAAACAATATCCGAGAATTTCAAAGAAAAGTAAAAGCAGTAGTAACCAACAGGCAAAGTGATCTTTTTCATTATAAAGGTAAATTAGATGTTGTAATCCAGGAACAATCATCGATATGTATTGAATTAATAAACAATATGATTCAAAGTCAAATTAATCATGATCGAATACTCAGATTATGGATGGAGTTAAATCGACTTCTAGAGAATTATATAGCAGTACACACTGATTGGAGTCATGATGAATTAAAAAAATAAAGTTTAATATGTGGGATTAAATAAAACTTATAAATTAGTAGTATTATACTAGATGGTTACTTGGGTGTAGTTGTAGTATAGAATATAGATAATGTTATAGCATGTTATTATTTTTTTTTTATAAAATCTTAAATAACAACAAGTTATCAATCACGTATTTTTTTATTTCTAGTATAGTTGTTATTTACTTAGTATGTATTTTAAAATAAAATAATGATACCTTATGTTGTTTTTTTACGTTTCGTACATAGTTTTATTCCACATTGACTTGCCCATTATTGAAAATAATAAAACAATTAAAACAAAACCAAGAAGATTTATTTAATATTATTGAAAAAAAGGACTTGGAAATATCTGAATATAAATTAATAGGAAGCAATATTACACATGGTCTGTATATTTTATAACTCTAAGAACATAATATATTCAAATGGTTATATCATAGTTTATTTGATTTTGAATAGAAAATATTAAGACAGATATTTTTGAGAAAGATGATTTCTTTATGAATACACTACTAAATCATAAAGATTTATGTAATGAAAGCCAACATCTATATGAAATATATTCATCGCCTCTAATTGAACAGCATAATACCAGGTAAAAATAAGTTTTTTTTTTAAACATTTATAACTCCAACAACATTATCTTTTTAAAGATATTCTGATGAACCCAAAGAATCAAAGAACATATGCATTAAGGAGGAAAATCAAGACATTCAAACAATTAATTCAAATAATAGTATTGACCATAAAGCCTTAAAAAGTTCAACTACAGTAGAAATTACACAAAAATCAATTAATGTTAAAAAGCGGAAAAAACCCTCTTTCTTAAAAAATCTTTGAAATTATTATTTAATATGTAAAAATGATGTACAAAATACTATAATATTTTTTAATCAAATCGTTTATTTGCAACAAAATAGAATATTTAATAATTGGTTAGTCCAACCAATTATTATTACACATTTTATAAATTTGACATGTACGAAATGCATATTATCTTCAACTAGAAAATATATTTTTTTAAGAACCAGTCTCAATGTGTTTACTTTGAAGTATCAAATGTTTTATAATTTAATTAAAATTTAACTTATACTATTTTTTTTTTAACAATTATTGTGAACTAGTAGGTACCAAAATGTTCTGGAAACATTTCTAAACCATTGATTATTGTTGAAAATATAAAGTATACAATATATATTTGTATATAGTTTTTAATCTTTAAAATAGTTGTATTAGATTGTTGTTTATGGTTATCTAAAACGTTCAAATATTAAATTAAGTATAAAAAAATGGTAACTAGTTTTTTGTTTGGCTCAATACTTGTATTTTGATAATTTGAAATAAATAAATTTGTATATAGAGGGACATGATTTGGGGATAATTTTGAAAGTATAATTGAAAAGACTGTAAATAATCAATGGTTTATTGGTACTGAATTTAATGTCAAATAATTACACCTAAATTATTTAACAACAAATTCATATATATATTCAATACATTATATTGTTATTAATATAATATTTGACACCAACATAATTCATATTTTTTTCATACAGCAAACCTTAAACAACCCAATTACAAACAAAATAGATATATACATACATACACGTACATTATTATTATAAAATAAAATAAAATCTATATTGATGAATTTGCTCAAAAGATTAAAAATAATAAGCAAATTAAATATGAAAAATTGTAACTATTACATACATATTTCAGTTTTTAGAATAGTTTAATAATTTAAGTTATTTTTTATTGAAAATACATCTTAAATAAAAATAATATATAGTTGCACATCATACATATTAACAAAAAAGTTTTGTTTTAATATTAGTTCTATTATTACATTGTGTATATTTCAAGTTTTCGAATCAATATATAATTATAAAACAATATATACAACAATTTCATTTGAAACAAAATAATATACCAAAATAAATTTAAATAAAAATAAATTGTTGTGTGTTATGGTATGTATAATTTAATAATTCATAAAAACGAACTAATAAGGAACTAACTTAATTAATCATATGATTAACATAAATATCTAAGTAAATATGTTGGATAATTTAAAGCAACGTTTTATAAATAAAGAAAAGAGATAAAATTGGAACCTACTTCAACAATTACACGTAAATATTAAATTCAACATTAGTAACATCCAAATGTTGAACATTTTCAGTAATTAAAAATTCTTATTCAATATTATATTACTGAAATGTATATACACATAACATAGGTATGTTCAATTTCATTTTCTCCGTCTTCACCTAAAAAGGTAGGGTTTTTCTTTAATATATTAAATTATTATTAAATATAAAAATGATGAATTACTGATTAGGTATATTGAACAACGCATGAAAGTATAAAAAAAAAATAAAGTTAACTTTTAAAATAAATGTACTTAACATAAAACAAAAACTGCGTAAATATGCTATAAATAACAATTAAACTGGCAACATTTGTCAATTATGCATTTTTCTCAGAAAACGGCAAAATATGCAATTACAAATTTTGTATTTCAATCCGTTATGACTTAAAACAAATTTAAATCTTACTTAGACTATTCTACAGTCATTATTAAGCAATATGCAAATGCAACAAGTCCCAAACCCTAGTAATAATAATATTCACATGTAGGTATATTTATATATTTAATTTTGTGCATCACTATTTTAGTTTGTTTCAGTTTAGAAATCATATTATAGATCGAGAATCCTGTTTTAAACTTGTATCAGCTGATTATCCTGTAAAAATTGTTAAAGTAAATAATTAAACACACATTAACTAATTCTAATATATATATATTAGAGAAAAATTATAATTATTTATTTCAGAAAAAGGAAGATTCCGATTCAATAACATTAGAAGGAGTGTTTCAATCACCTTTTTCTTATTATCTTCCAGATATAGTGCCAAAAGAGTCACCTTGCACATTTCCAAATCTTAATAGGTATCAAAAAATGGCCTTCCAAAAATGTAAAACCTATGTGTGTACACATGGCTGGCACAGGAGATCAAGTAATTCCTTTACTTAAAAATATTAAAAAAAATAATTTTCAGAACAAGTTACTTAGGTATTAAATAATTTTGGGTATAATATATTTATAACTATATTGTATTTATTATTTAATTACCCAGTGGTAACACCCTAAAATGTTTATTTATGTGATATATTTTAGCATTATTGGTGAAGACGAGCTATGTTAGCAAATCCACTTTTAAAAGAAGCATAGATTGGATCAATCATATTAGAAAATCCATTCTATGGAAAAAGAAAACCAAATAACCAAGTGTAAGTATATACCATTATATACATAAGTATGTCTATATATATCAACAATGGTAAGATAACATTCCTGAGCCTGATATTGGCAACTATAAAGTGATAGATATTCAGATGAATATTTGCAATTCTTAATAATTCAAATTTGTTATTGCCCCTTGAGGTATTTTCAAGTTATTTTTGAGGTAAACTAACTCAAAAAATACATATGTCAAATTTATTTTTATCCTCCATGAGATTCAAGTTATTAAGACTACAATTGTATTTTTACTATATTATTAAGAGGATAGTAACGCACAATTGGCTTTCTCTCTCTGACCTACGTGCAACATAACAAATTTATGTTCAGATGAACCAACCCTGTGTTATTACTTTTAATATTAGAGTGAATTCACTTATTTTATAATTATAAGCTAAAGACATTACATTTGTCTCTACTTTGGACTCCTTACAATATTTATATTTTTATAAAATTTATAAGCATTTTTAAACTATAATAATGTACACGCTTATAACTCACATAAAAATTAAAATATCATAAAGTAGCCAACGTAGGGACACAGGTAATTTTCTTAACTTAAAAGTTGATATTAGGTAAATCACTATAATATTAAAAGTAACAACGAGTAATTCTGCTAAGCATAAAATTGCCATGTTGCGCGTAGGTCAGAGAAAGAAAACAAATAGTGAGCTGACATCCTCCTAATGTTCTGTTTTAGAGTATGTATTTTTATTTTAAATTGTAGTATAATTTAAATTTAGAAGAAATACTTAATTATAATGTAATATTAAAAAAAATCGCTCAACACTTGTTTGGTCACTTTCAGAATTTTAACAAAATATCTAAGCAATGTTTTTTGACTTTTTTTCTCGTCTAAACTAATATATTAATATGAGATTTCTGTACTATTAAATATTACACGCACCTCCAAACTATATTGAATACTTATTACTACATTATTTATACAAAACTTTTAAACTTTGTGCACCTAATAGACATAAACTAGAATATCACATAAACAATTGGTAAATTATTTATGAGCTGTATAAACATTCCAATTGTGTGATTGTTATTTATTTACTATACTTAAAGCATGATACAGTGATACGTCATATTTACATGTGTATTTATTTACAGTAGGTCTATTTTATGCAATGTTTCCGATATTTTTGTAATGGGAGGTTGCTTAATATTGGAATCCCTTGTGTTATTTCATTGGTGTGAACGTGAGGGATTTGGACCTATCGGTGTCACTGGTTTATCTATGGGCGGACATGTAAGTGTTCTTAGTAAATATATTTTATATATTTTAAGAATAATTAATAAATTAACATTTATTATTAAATAATTGCAATAGGTAAAAATTTTATTGTGATACTCAATTTCGTTAACCAAAACCAAACTACTAATCCAGGTATCAACTATAAAT
Organism: Acyrthosiphon pisum; assembly: GCF_005508785.2. Lineage (NCBI taxonomy): Eukaryota > Metazoa > Arthropoda > Insecta > Hemiptera > Aphididae > Acyrthosiphon > Acyrthosiphon pisum. The sequence continues at coordinate 37,961,976 of NC_042494.1, read as the reverse complement.
ATGCAATTATAGTTCTAAATTTTGTGTAACAAATTAAAAATCTAATTTAAGTTCTAAAACTAAATTTAACTCAATACTTATAATTATGATTTGCTGCATTTAATATCCAACATTTTAAATCTTTAGTTAATCCTAATATTCTTTACCTCAATTATTTTTAGATGGCTTCACTAGCTGCTGCAAGTTGGCCAAAGCCAATTGTTCTTGTTCCTTGTTTATCCGGTACAACAGCTTCTGGAGTATTTACGGAGGTTATTATTACTGCTATTAAATTATTAGTTTGTACATAATATATTTTAGGATGTCTTACTATTCCCCCCTCAAACTTAATTTGTCAATATTTAAAAAAAAAAAAATGTTTGTGTCTGTGTTAGTTAAAAATCTAAGATAACAAATTTATTGGGCTAATTTATTAAAATATTTTAAGCGTTTTTAATTTACATCAAGTACTCATTAAATTAGGCAAGTGCTAAATTCTAGGTATGGGGTTAAACATCTACAAGAATATAATTCAGACGTAATTATACATTATTTATCTTTGAAATAAATCTTAAGTATTACAACTTTTTTTTCTATGGATGCGTAAAAATCATTTTATAGTATTCTATAAATTATATACATTAGTCATGTGTAATTTTGTATTAACTATATTTTTTATTTTAATATAGGGTGCTATAAGCTGTGCTATTGATTGGAATTTACTTGAACAACAATATAAATCAAATTCTATATATAAAAATGAAGTTGTGAACATTGATAATGAAGTCAACAAATTGAATGTAATTACTTTTATCTATTGTTATAAAAAATGATTTTAATATGAACTATAATTTTAATTTTTCACATAATATTGAACAATTAAGTAATTAGGTAGTTATTTTTATACTCAAAGTAAGACTGTTTTTTTTTTATCTATTACTATTACTAGGGTTAGGATATTTATGCACTAAAAGATGTATGAATATGTATGCACTTATGCACTAAAAATCAGCTAAATATGCATGAAAAATTTGAAAGATATGCATTAAAAAGTAAAGAAATTTTTGGACAAAAAATGCAATAAACATTTATTATTATAGACAAATTGAAAACACTGAAAAAAATTAAATCAAATATAAAAAAAAATTAAAAAGAGTTGCATTGAATAATTCAATCTTCCACAGTTAATTCCTCTTCGATCCCGTCAATGATTTCAAGTTCTCCATTAAGTACTTTCGAAATTTGACATACTGTTTTGAATCCACTGTTTTTCTCTAGAATCGTTTTAAATTTACTACATATTTCGTTGCCGATTTGTCTACCGGCTTTGTTAATATTATCTGTTGTATTATTGACTATTGATATTGCTTCTGACAAAAGCTGCCCAGATGATTCAAGCCGAGTTATATTGACTGATAAAAACCCATAGTTTGATTGAATGTATACTAAATTTTGACTGTGACAATTGACGAGGCTTATCGAAAATTCTATTTAAGTAGGTACCTACCTTTACTCTGTATAGGTATAACCATATTGAATTCACAGCAATAAATAAGTGATAATATGTGAAATACAGATAATCAAACTTATACAAGATTCAGTAAAATATAAAAATTACGATTTTTTTCAGCATTTTTTTGACCAAGACCTATAAATGGAATGCAAGTTTAATCTTATTATTATTATTTAAAAATCATTTACAATTAACCCTTTTTATGAGCAACTTTTAATGTTCAAACACTTGTAATCTAAGCTTTGCTGTAAATCATTTTTCAAATACCATGATTAATCATAACATGGCATTATATTATTCAAATGTAAACATTTGACCTTAATTTATCATTATACAAATGTTTATATAACTGTAAATGGCTATTATAACATGTTATTAACTAAAAATGTTCCTGCTAGATTTCTGTTCACCTAATAACAAATATAAATTTGAAGTAAATACTTTAACAATACTATACTTTTATCTATAAATATTAAACTCTGCATTGAAAAGATTACCCTTAATTTTGTTCCCACTTAACTCAGTAAATTTGATTTAAAAACAGAAAATGTCAGGCCTTACCTATAGGCTATAATGTAAAAAGGTAACAGTGGTTATATAATGTATATTTCTAATTGAGGCATTCGTGTAACATGTGAATATATACAGTTAATTATTGATTTTTTTTTTTTAGTTATATAAATTACAGTAAAATAAAATAAAATCATCAAATAAAATTAATAGAAAAATATAATTGCAGTTTTAAAATAATTAAAAGTTAGATTACTTGTTACACAAATATCCTAATTGATGATTATTATTTGCTTCAATGTTATAGGTAAAATTTAATGCCGGTAAACAATTTATAAAAGATATGAATATAGATTCACGTTTTAACATCCAGTCAAATTTAATGTTTGATGATTCAAAAAATGATAAGAGTTCATTAAACATATGTCAACCTCAACAGTCAAATAAATTAAAATTAACCAATGCATTATTAACCAATTTGGATGATCCGTCAATTGAAGAAGACGATGAACTACAAATTAAAAAAAACTTAAAACAAACAAGACATATGATGAGATTTTTCAATAAACATTCGAAAAGTGAAGGTTGTGTTTATAATAAAATATTATTTATGCACATATTAAACAATATTATGTACTGTTTATGTTTTTAGATTTAAATTTAGAAGCATTAAGCTTTATGAAGGGTATTATGGATGAATGTACTCATTTAAAAAATTTCAAATCTCCTGTTGATCTGGATTTAGTAATAGCAGTTTGTGCAAAACGTGATGGTTATGTACCTCAACATACCATGGATAAATTAGAAGATATTTGGCCTGGTGCAGAGGTCAGATATGTCAACACAGGGCATGTAGCGGCTTTTATACTTCACCGAAATACATTCAAGTAAATTTCAAAATTTAGTTTATTCATTTAAGTACCTATTTATTTTCAGACTATAAATTTAAAATATAATACGTAATCATGATTATAAAAACTATTATTTTATAGGTCCATTGAAATTTTTTTACTTGTAAACAAAATATATACATCAGCAGGGATTCCCGCAGAGAATTACCTCTCTAGATGCAAATTACTTTTTTTCGTTAATATAATCCGTAGGGTGCGAATCCCCCTCTCCCACACACTAATACTTAATTTGTTTGAAATCTTTACACATCAATAATCAGTATAATAAAACCTAACTATTTTTGATTAATTAAAAATTACACTGGTCACTGATTTATTAATCACAATGTAATTACTGTTACATATCAAATATAGAATATGTTGACCACTCATGCTCAATCTCGACGTACAAAGTTCATTATAAATTATAATAACAATAATAATATATTATCAGTTATCACATATTGCAATGTCAATGTTAGTAAAATTTAAATCTCAATTGCATGGTATTACCATCCTTTTATGACTATCTTAATAAACTATTTACATCAGTACTAAAGTGCGATAGAGTTTCTCGAAATTGTACCATTTTGGCAATAATCAGAAATAAATTAACATAAAAGGAACTTCTATATTTTATTATTTATTTTAAAATTCCAAATTATTAAAATAATGTCAAGTGATGCATTTGTACAATCTGCCCGCCCCCTTCACGTGTCCTTGTTTATCAGTAATACATACATAAACTTCATGCATTTTAAATATTATGTCCTATATAAACTACTTTCCTGACTTGTATAAGCAAAATGTTTTTGCCCAACGAGTGCATTCAAATAATACAAATATGCATATATTATAATTTATAATATAAATATAAACTAAGGAATTTATCAATTTATATTTATGATCTATATAATTTTCATTTATATTATGTATGTAACTGGACTGTTCAATAATTATTTAGGTTCATGAACATAGCGAATAATGTGCCATAATATGTAATTTAACGATAATCAGAGTAAAAACCTCGACGAACAACCTCGGAAAAAATCCCTGACTCTTGAATAATATAAATCCTCTGACTACAATATTACTTACAAACACACGAAAATGATTATTGAACAAATATTTTTAAATGCTAATTAGTGTAACTACCAAATTATTAATATCAAATTACAAATAGATACTTGTATCATTAAAAGAATTAAAAATCAAGTAAGTATTAGAGGAACATCAAATTAAAAAACCAATCTATGTTCAAAGTTTAAAATATTGAATACAATTTAACTTACTTTTATATGCATATTATAATATTTTGTTTTATATTATGTATAATTCTGTAAAAATTAAATCACCAAAATAAAATATTACGTTTTTTAATAATATTTTTACAATCATGTAATTATTATTAATAGGAGTTAAATAGATAGATAGATAGTTTTTTACAAGTTTTACTTATAAATACAATGTTTAAAAGTTTATAAAATAAAAAATATTAATATTTCAAATCATCAATATGTCAAATAGGTACAAGTTATAATAAAATAATAATTATCAAACAATAGTTAATAAATATAGGTACCTATTCTTTTAAATTTTTAAGTACCATTAACATAATATGTTATTTAAAATTGTAATATAAAAAAAAATAATATTATTGTTAATATTTGAAAATAATTTACTAAGTACAATAAAACAATGGGTTTTCTGCTCTCTTTGGGACCATTAAAAATAGCGTCTTAAGCCTAAAATAGTATTTTAGGGGTTATGTTGAACGATTTCAAAAATATGGGATCCTTAAAAATCAGCATTCTAAGCGAATTCTATTGTACATATTTGTAATTAAATATTAATAATATGATAATTACACTAATTAGCTTTTAAAAAATAGTTTATTGATCATTTTCATGTGGTTGTGAGTAATATTGTAATCTGAAATATTTTTATTCCGCAATTTAATTTAGCCCCCTATCCAAATTGTATATAATATAAATATCTATACTTTTAGATTCTGAGTGGAACGATGAATGTATTGATTTTACAATGATGTGTGTTTTTTTTTTTTGAGTCTGTCATCACCTTTTAGGACAGTAAAAGTGCTTGGATTTTCTTCAACAGTACCTTTTCTGGTAGGAAAGTGAATCTAGTTGGTACTTTGGGAAATCAAAAGTAAAATTTTTTTCAATAGTTTTCAAAAGTGCCGTGAAAAAACAAAAGAAAAATTAAGGAAAAACGGGAATTTTTACACAAAATCTGTTTTCGAGAAAATTGATTTGGTTTTTGGTGTAACTTTAAAACCAATGACTGTAGATACTGTTTATATTTCCATTTTCTATACATGATAAAATTTTCAAAATATTTTGATTTGTTTTGAGCTGTTTACGGCCAATTTCAGTATCCAATTTAATTAGTTTTTATTTCTATGAATATCAATAAAATATTATTTGTTGAGTAAAAATACTTGAAAATTTAATACAAGGCTCCTACTATATTGTTACAATGACATTTGAAAAATATTAAAAATCCTTAGTCACAGTTTTTTTTAATTAGCATTTAAAGTTCAAAAATTGAGAAAATATGTAAAAATCACAAAAATTAGCAAATTATTTTGAGTTAATAATTCGTAAAAATTTTTCTTTTTAGAACTAAGATTTTAAAATGTAATACAAGATTCATTATAGGATAATCTACCTTTATCAAAAAAAAAATGTATAAGAAACTCA
>NC_042494.1:37954550-37955979 GCF_005508785.2 Acyrthosiphon pisum | reverse complement strand
ATATTTAATTCTGTTACCAAAATTTAGGAAATACATAAGCACAGTTTATTTTATAGTCATTTTAGGTTCAAATTTGGACGAAATTATATATTAAAAACCTGGAATAACTATTTTAGTTATTTTTTTGTGACTGTATAATATTATTTGTGGGTACTGAAACTTCTAAAGTATACTATTATATATCTATGACACTGCCACGATTTATTGTTGATGTATAACGCGTTACCTAGTGGATATCGTGATATGATTATTAATTTAATTTTATTATTGATACATTATTGATACCTATTATAGGTCAATTTTTTTTTAATACTATAGATAAGTATACCTATAATGGGTATGTCTAATACCTAGACTGACAAACCGTCTCCGCTCAGAATCGTTTTTCTTATACAGTGATATTATTATATCATTGAATTCAAATTTAATACTATCCATTATACAGTGACCCACTTGTAACCTACTGTACAGCAAAGCGACATCCACTTACCCACCTTTTTGTGGTTTTCTTTTTTTAAACATTTATTTGAGAATGAAAGTTTTTTAATAATTTTATGATTTTTTTTTTTGTTTATAGAACTGCAATAATTGAAGCATTTCAACGAGCTCAAAAAAAATATTATGATAAATCTTTATAATTGTGTGATTAATAAGAGGTTTAACATTTAATTGGAATGATTAATTTAATGTAATACACTATTGTGTTATTTAGATCATCTGTGGTTCGCGTTAAACAAATCACCCCATGCCCCATATACAACACTATTTTTATGAATATATTGTATAGACTTTTCTTATTGTAATATTTAATTTATAAAGTTTTTTAACAATATGTTTTTTTTTTTTATTTGTTCATTGTTGAATAATAATTGAAAATTCTATAAACTTATCTTATAGAAATACGGGTACTTTCCTGTTATACAAGACTACCTTGTTTTTGACAACATTACAATCATGTTATCTAAGACTACCAAAACGGTACTTAAGTACTTTCCTGTTATATGAGACTACAGTAATAGAATATAGATAATAGACTACAGCTATTATCGTGACTACCACCCACGGCTACCCTCCGTTATCGCGACTACCACTAAATACGTGAATTATGGAATTCAGATTTGATAGTATTTAAATAAAAGTAAAAATATTCCTAACTGAATAAAATCCAGAAATTCATGCATTTGCATGTTTTTACTGAATGATCCAATAATTGCTAAATCAGGTACAAATTTGAATTATCTACAATCTCTCGAATTCTGACGCAGTCTTAATTTGTATACTTAATGCATATTTCAAGGTTTTTTTGTATTTTGTGATTTTTTCCACATTTTGGTTATTATGTACCTACGTAATAATCTAATCGTTTGTAATAATTCAAAAAAATACCTGTCAATCTAACTAGGTTTCACCGGAAGAGCCGATGTTTACG
>NC_042494.1:37921313-37954450 GCF_005508785.2 Acyrthosiphon pisum | reverse complement strand
AAATAATATTATATTTTATATCGATGTACCTACGTCTATAAACTGTATAATATAATTTTATTAATTTTGGCTATTAAAACCTTTTACTATTTGATAAATAGTACCCAATATAATTATTTACTTTGTAACATTAATACGTCTTGTTCATGGTCCGTGTACCTGCGAACGATGATTTGGGTACCTACCATGAAGGTGCCATGGAAATTTAAACCTCTATGTATAGCTAATATGTATCATAGTTTATTAGGCACAACGTTGATCAGTCAGTATGTCGGGAATCGTCCTATTATAATATATAGGTACTATAGGTACATAGATTTATAATCCATATATTATAAAAATTATAAAATGTAGGCGGTAAACTTTTATTTTAATTAAGAATTTAATTTTAATAATTTATCTAAGATTCATTGATAAAGATTTTTATGTTCTATTTTAATATAGGTAATAATTAACTAGTAAAATAAGTCTAATAAGTTTTAAATACCTAATGGCTAATACCCTTTTAAGTGTTCATTCAATGTCATATAATGTTTCCGCGAGGCGAGGCCATGAACCTTTGATTCTGTGGAAATTAGTCATAATAATATGACATTGGGCGATGATGTAATTGCATATTTTATATAGTATTTTACGCGACAGTGTTAAATTTGTTTTATCAGTTAAGTTTATTTATAACTAATTATTATAAAATAAAATTGGTACTTTGGTAGGAACGAGGTACATATTAATTTTATAAAATATAACTACATAATACCTATATACCTACTTGTTTGTATACCACATTTGCATATTACATAAACCTACCTATTTAGTATTTGTAGATGAATAACAAAAGTGCATATATAGGTACTATATAATAATTAAGAGCATAGAAGGTAATAATTATTAGTCAATATGTTTCAATATATTTATATGTATAAGTAACTTATATACCTCCTACCTATTTGAATATTTTAGAACGGCTAGTGAATATATAAGAGAACCGATGTAGTTTTATGATGAGTTATTATTTACTTTATGACCATAACATCATGGTTAGGTACTGTATAAGTGTTAAACACGAAAATCTATTCTATTTACATAGGTCATGGGTAGTATACATAAACATAGTGTTATATTAGACATATCCCATGATAATGCACCAATGCGGTATAGGTAGGTACCTATATTAAATCTGTATTTATAAGTCACCCCTTTTCACTTTTCCAATTTCAGCACTAATATTGCTAAATATTTATGATTGACGGTTGTTACTTTTTTATAATTATTTATTTATTTTTATTGAAATATCAGGCATCAGCAGCTAACTCCACTTTTTATTTCGATAGTAAATAACGGCTTGAGTAGTTGAGTCACTGGGCAGTGGCGTATACGATATAGATTATAAGTACTGGTAACTGGTGTATTAACGGGGGCGGGTGACGCAAATATGATATCTGCCCCTATATAGATTGTTCTTACTTCTAGTAATTGAAATATGTTAATATTATAATGCATTATAATTTATAACCATGGCTTTCAACAAAAATATATTATGTTCCTTACAAAAATTGTATTGCCATGACTGTCAGAAGCAGATCTAGGAGGGGGTCTAGGGGCCAGCCCTTCACCTAAGACAGATTGTCTACTACCTACTTGGTACTACCGGATCGCTACCAATTCTCCCTAGTTCTCCCTATAGTACCTACCTACCATTTATTATAAATACCTACCACATAAATACTATGAATATTAAATAGGTACTTAGCTACTGTATTTATAATCCCCACCCTCCCCCCAAGAACTGTGCACTGAGTCCGTCCCTGATAATTTTTATGTATTATTATTTATTGTTCTGTGGTTAAGAAGACACCTATAAATTTATAAATAGTTATAATGTACCAACATAATTATGTATATATTATACGTTTAATGTACTGGCAGGGCCGCATTTAAGGGGGGGCCCTGGGTACAACTGCCCCAGGCGCCAGTATTTTAGGGGCGCCAAAATGTTGTGGCCAGAAATATGTTTACTTGTGAATTATTAAAATAAATTGTATAATTTTAATTATTTTAATAACAGTATTATATATATAGTATATTAATATTATGCTGTTTGACATTTTTTTAATTAATATTAATTTGCATAGTTTTATATAGTTTTATTTTATTTATTCATGAAATACCTACAACCTACCTAAATATGTTAAAAAAAAACAATTTATATGATGAATTATAAGCAAGGTTTAGGTGACATAAATTCAAATGTATCTTTGCATATAAACAATATTTGTAAAAAAAGCACACATTGTAAAACAAATATTCTTTTCTGTGCTCAAAATCTAAAAGGTTAATGAGGATCTATCTTCCATATTTTCCGTAGGCCCCTTACGGGGAAGCAATTTTTTTCACCGTTGCTTAGGGGGCGCCAATTTTTTTTTGCACCGGGGCGCAAAATGTCTAAATGCGGCACTGTGTACTGGTTAGTGGTTACATACCTACTCGATACCCAGCGTACCGCGGATAAAAACTTTTAACTACTAATGTTGACATCTGAGTCAGCGGAACACAGTTAGCATAGAAAAGAGGTTTGTATTATAGTTAATATAGGTACTTAATAGTGTGATGTTAGATTAGGTATATTTTATTTATTATTATAGACTATAATATTTAGTCATGGTTGTAACTTGTAATAGTTTATCATTTTTGCCGCGCATCTGTTGAGGGGGGAGGCACCGCGGAATTCGGAACGTGACGTCATCACTGCGTATTGGCGTATACCGTTTGTCGTCGTCACTCATCGTCGACATACTACACATACCTAAATGTTTGGCCGTGCCCACTGCCCACTGACACCGCTGAGGCACTGATTATCGTTTCACCATGCTTGCACACGGTAGTACGGTACCACCAGTAAAGCTTGAATCATAGATGAGTATGATATAATGGCTTGAATCAGCACACTGATTTACGGTTGACGACGTCTACTATATATATATATATATACGTTGCTCCAATAAATAATAATATCGGTAGTTTCAACCGTTCGTAGGTTTATTGTTATTATAATATTTGAGTTTCTTTTATCTATGGTTACAATCATAGACCTTATAACTAATGGACAGCGCTTAGAGAGAGAAGTCAGGGGTACGATATAGAGTGACAGAGAAAAGAAACAAGTAGCAAAATGTATACACGTCCTATGCGGGCTTTATGCGGTGCTCCTTCAATACTTAATGTTTTTTCTCTCTCAGTTATATGGTTATATTATGATCGCCCAGCATTGTAGGCAGGGTGGAGTGGAATGCGCTGTTCATTAGTTTATAGGTCTATGGTTACAATAGTCCGTACTCTGTACTCTGTAGCACCGCACGGCTACACGCCGCGTATCGTTGCCATTGATAGGTTGCGCTCTTGCGCCATCGTAGTCATCAGTGCCTCAGTGGTCGTTCCGTTCCACAACTCGTTCCCCGTTGTTCGCCTATCACGGTATCACAATAATACAATATTATATTAATTTAATAAAATAGATAATAATAATACAACGTCTATTCGTCTCAAACAACATTTTTTTTTCAATAACGTTCTTGATTCTTATTTCTTCCTACCCACGGTAATTAATCAAATAACTGATGCACGCGTATCTCCTCCCCAACTGTTGAAGAGGTGCAGGTACGATCACGACTGTTTCTCGCCGTCGTCGTGGATTTGGGGCGTCATCTACGACGTGCCGTTTGACTTTTTCGCTAGAGAAGCTTAGTTCGTATAGGGTGTACATTTAAACAAATCACTCAAACTAGGTAGTTCGATGATAATTGTTTATACTCCGATCCGTTGTCACACGGCGTCTTAGTGTTCAGCCAACATTCCCTGATTCCCCACACTAGTTGACGTTCAAAGCATCGATATGGAATTGTTGAGGTAACAATTTTCTTCTCGGTAAACCATCGCCATGTCCTCTGTATCCGTCATGGACACACTGTCCTTCACAGTTTTATCCGTGATATTCATCCCGTTTCTCCTTTTCTTTCTCAGCATCGTTCTGTTGGCGTATGTCGGAAAGACGCTAGGATTACAACAGATCTATGTGGATTTCTTAGTTAAAGTATTTGAGGTAAGTACTACTTGAGATATTAAATATTTTGTTCACAGCTTATGATTATCAAAATGTATATTATTATTGTTGTTATCTATTTTAATACTTTTTGTTAAATTACCATCAATTTATGAATTAAGTAATTATTGACTCTTATATAATTGTCCCTAGGTATATCATATTAATATTATAGTAAAAACTGAATATTAGTACCTATGTACCTAAATTGTATTTCATTAAAATGAACGTTTTCAACTTTAATCATTGACATATTATTTGGTAATTGAAAAAAAAATACATTAGATGCAATTAAAATGTTTTGGTTATTCCTCTATTTGATTGACTGTATCTCTATCAATAATAAAATAGAGTGATATTTTTTGAGATATTCAAATGGTTAGGTAGTTTTTGTAGTTTAATTTTCAATTTTCATTATTAGAAAATATTTTTATTTTTTTTCAAATTGCTTGATAATAGTGCCATTATATTAGTAAATTTGTAATTTAATTCATAAAATAGGTTTGTAAAAATATATTAACAAATATATGAAGGAATATAATATTATGTTGGTGAAATCATACTTTAAAAATTATAAATATTAAGTAGGTACCTAAATTATAGTTATTGAAATGTAGATACCAACTAATATTAGAATTTAAAAAAATGGGAAAAAAGGTATACTTAAATACTTACACTCAAATTTAAAGAATTCTGAATTTTTCTGACATTAGTGATATATGATTTATACTGATACAGTAATGCAATATGTAAGTAGGTAGATATATAAAAGATGCACCTTAAACTAATTAAATACTATAGGTACTTAATACTTAAATAATATCTAAACATTAATTTAAATAAATTTGAATGTATAAATAAACTTAATTGAAATGATTAAACCTATATTTTATTTTCACAGTAAAATATAATTTTATTTTAATGAAATATGCTAATTGCTAATGTAGGTACACAAGTAGTCATAATTTTGATCACACCTCAAATTATTTAGGCTGTGCAATAGCATCATTCTACTGCACCCTCATACCCTAAGCATTTTTCACTACGGGTTGTCAAGAGTTTGGTACATTTTACCAATATTAGGTGACACACACGACTACCATCCCATTAATCAGATAGAAGATTCAATTTTTAAAAATTTTGACCTTTTACCTAAAGTTAAAAATTTGCTTAACTTCATCGGTGAGTGATTAAAATTAAAATCTAAGAAATTTAAAAAAAATTTAGGTTACTAGTATAGAATTGTTATTTTTTTTTATACCAATTGAAATTTCTAAAATTTAAGAATTGTTCGAAGTTTTTCCTAGTCTGCGTTTATGTTTTTATACGAGTTTTTATACCTACGCTAAGTACACTGAGTACACATGTGATAAATAGTGATATAAAACTAAGTACAAACATTTTTTAAATTAAATGAGATTTAAATAGATTTGAAAAAGAAAAGAAAAGAAAATTTTAAATCTAAAATCCTAAATATTATATTTAATATTTATATGAGTATTTATGTGTCATAAAAGTAGTGAATATTGTTTGTTAAAATTTAAATCATTTGATATTAAAAATAAATATATATTTTATTTTGGTAATAACATTATAAAAGTTTAAAGTACAACATGATACATATGAATATTAATACTTAGTTTAATATTAACTAAAAAATGTTCAAAGGTCGTGAAAGGGTAATGTTCTTTAATGATTAATGATAGTATATGATATTCTATGTTTGATAAACAAATATGTATTTTCATAACTTATCAGTTATGTATATGTTGGTTCATCTCTATTCACTATATTACTTTTCATTTTGCATAACTAAAAAATATGTAAAAATATGTTACAAAATGTTTTTCGATATTCATACATTATATCATGTAAAACCCAGAAAGCACAAACCTGTTTTTTTAATTTTACTTTTATTTATACCTACTCATATAATATAAGTTGTCTGTCTTTATGTACCTATTATTATTTATTTATACGTCCTAACTAACTATAGTACTTTATTATTTTCTAGTAACTTTTAATTTAACAATATAAATTATATATAGTAGATATAGTAGTTATAGAATTTAATTTTGTTATTTAAGTGTTACTGGAAAATAAAATAAAATAAAATATTTAAGATAGGTATTATGTTCCATCTTTTCCATCATAGATATTATTTACGGGGTTCAATAATTAAAGAAATTATTTAGTTTATTTATACAAAATATAATATGTGGGTAAAATACCTAGGTAATGTAAATATAAAGTAATGAAACTTATATTGAAGAACATAATGTATATTATAATATGTTCTATTTTATATTCAGAATTATATACCTTATCTGTATTACTTCGACAACATGCATACTTAAATAGAATAATAAAAAGCCCTTCGTAAAACTAAAAAATTTAGCAAAATGAATATAGTCATTGCACTAAACTAGTTTTGAACCTTATTTAGACAATCATTAGTTAATATGATTTGGTTATATTATTACTTATTAAAAAAATATTTTAAATAATCAATTTCTCGATCAATTTATTGAATTTCTCTGTTCCATTTTATTGTTTTAGCTAATATTTTATTATTTTCTGCAATGCAATGCATTAGGTAGAAAATTCAAATAACTGGCTTTTATTCAATTTAATTAAACTGCTTAGTTAAAAACTGTTTTTTCTACACTTTTATTTTTGATAGTTGATATCAAAAAATATATTTTCAAAAATGTCTGTTAAATGTATAATAAATAATATCTATTTTTAAATAAGAAGAAAATTTCATAAATATTATACTTGTTATAACTTTTAATATGATTTTTAATGACCTTGCCAGTTTGTCCTGATAACAAATAACCTTATAATAATATATAAATTTAAATGTATATGTAAATATGTAGACATATACATTTTAAAATTATACCTATTAATTGGAATAAAATAATTATATATTTTGTAAAAAAAATCTATATCATATTTTAGGTTATAGGTTAATAATATTAATTAATAATAATATATATTCATATATAGGTAGGTTACATATAATATATCATTAATATATCGACTTAGAGGTCTGAAATTCCTTGAATTTTGTAGGTAATGCAATTTGAATTAAAATTATCTTTTCACACATTTTTATACTATCTTCGAATTATATTCTGCACCATTAGTGTAAGGTAGTGTAACATAAAACCTTGGATCATATACTATGGATGTAGCCACAATGTATTATTTTGTTGCCGATATTAACAACAAGTCTCCGAATTAGGTGATTGATGAATGCATGCATGATGCAACTCCTCGCATAATTATCCATAGGTTACAGAATTATTCTAAATCTTAGTTTGTGGTTAATTATATTATGTTATATAGGCATTATACTATTTTTTCAATATAATATTATATTTAAAACATAACATGGTGATTTGATAATAAATTATTCTTGGGTAAATATGCAAGAAGTTGCGTCGCGCATGTGACTTTGAACACCTGATTCGGTGACTCGTTGCTGATATCGTCAAAATTTTTTTGTATTGATTTAAAATGCTGTAGCGCCCCATCTATAGTATATAATCTAAGCATACAACAACATTTTAGGCCTCTCATCACTTAGATTAATTTATTAGTATACTTATTTAAAATGTTGGCATTTTAATTTATTAAGATATTTATACTAGTAATTTAAACACCATTTCTAGTACCTACCAATTGTATTCGCATTAAGAAAATTAATACAATTAATGTGTTATAATTCAATGCAAAGCCAGGATACAGGCAGTACCTCGGTTTTTCAGTTCTTGAGACTTTTGTCAGCCTAAAGCTCTTTGTAAAAAACAAAAGTCAGCTAACTTTTGTTGAAATTTGTAATATTATAATAATAATAATAATAGGTATTCTAAAAAAAAAAATCAACTTTTATTATGTAGATACATAATATTACATCTTTTATAATTTATATTTATCAACATATTATTTTAATTTTAGTATGGACGAGAAAATCTAGAAAAACAGTCGAAAAAACAAACAAAAAAAGTCGAAGAAACTGATAGTGAAGAAACTGATGATGTTGATGAACTAGATTTGGTGACTGAAATTGACACGGATACATTAAATGAGTCTTCAACACATTTAGAGCCAATAAGCTCAAATGGATCTATCTCTCGTAGTAACTCGACTCATAGTCTATCTAATGGAAATGTTGATAAAAAAATACAGAATGGAGCTCCACCTTTAATAAGCAGACAAGATTTAATACTAGTTCCAGATCCAGATCAAAATTACAATGGCAACAATAATGTTAAAACTGAAGGAGTAAGTTTAAAAAATAATAGTTATATTTTTATATAGAAAATATATTATAATAATTTTATGTATATAATGATATTCAATTGAAGTTAAATTTAATTTATAAATATCCATATTTAGGGTAAACAAATATTACAAAGAACTCGTTCATTTAATACTTTAAAACGAGAATTTGAACTTGCCGATGTGCTTGATTATGTGAAAACTGGTGTTGAAGCAATTATAGAGGATCAAGTTACTTCACGATTTGAAGCAGAAGAACTTAAGGTAAAAATATCTAATGTGTGTTATAAATTTATAGTAAATAATATTATAAGACAATAGTTTAACTAGTTTAAATAATTAATCTATTGTATACCTTGTAACAGTAGGTTGTAAAATATGTTATTTGTGTAAGAACATTTATTTAATTTACTTAATATAAATTATGGTTTTTAAAACAAATTATTTATATTATAACTATATTAATTACAGTTCAATAAAAAAAAAAAAAAATTTTAAATTAGTAATAATATTAGGGGACTGGGAGGAAAAAATCTTACAGAGAAAATCACATATTCAAGGAACCCTAACTTAGTTACAGTCACCTATCACCATCACTCTTAATTTAACAAATAATTTTTCTATACAAAATTCTCTAAAATATTGTATTACCTATATTTAATAAAAAAAATTCCTAGAAAGTCAAATTAATTTTTTATAAGTGTTTGAATTTCAAATTTGTACGATATTGGATATTGGATTCACCCCGTACATAAACAATTTTCTTATTTAGTGGCAATTCAAAAACAAAAAACTATACATATATTATTTTTTTCGTATACACATAGTACAATATGGTATATTCAAATAAGAACAGCAGCCCAGTCTGCTACTGAATAATATATATATAGGTATCTACTATCTGGTATAATATGTGTTAATTATTGATATAAATGTAATTATTTTTAGTCATGGAATTTGTTGACAAGGACAAATAGACATTATGAGTTTATCAATTGGAAAATAACAGTCATTTGGATTATTGGATTTATTGTAAGATATACATTTTTGTTGCCATTACGTGTGTTGATTTGTTTCTTTGGCGTAAGTTTTTATTTTTCATTTATTTATTTTTATTAATTTGTTAACTTATATTATACTTTTGAATTAGTCTAAAGCTATACGTATTAAAGTATCAAAGTTTAATTTAAAAATTAACTTTATCTATTGTATATTATTTTATTTTATATAAATAATAATTGTTTTTAATTAACTATAAATATTAGGTTTGTTTTTTAATATAGGGTAAGCTTGCATAAATTTAAAAGTATAAATATTAGTAAATTATTAGGTTAACTGTGTCCGGCTCAGAATTTGATGACCTAAAAAAGAAAAATGATATTTTTCAATTGACCCAAAAACATTTTAAAATGCTTTCAAAAGTGTAAAATCCATAAAAATACCTAAATTAATATTTTTTTAAATTAATTTCATAAATAAAATGTTTATATTAAATAATAAAATACATGAAAATTATTATTTCATCACAACCGATTATTCTTGATTTCATTTAACTAGACCTCGCCCGTTTAAATTTGAAATATATAAATTAAATAAATATTAGTTATATAGATTTATATGTTATTGAAGCACACTTTTATGTAGGAAAGTATCTGTTTAGACATTCCAATAAAATTGAAAGTCATCAACTTCCAAGCTTTACTAATAAGTAATGTTGGCGATTTTAATGCTGTATATTATAATTATTAAGTAGGCATTGTAATTATTATATAAACAATGGAATAATGTAATACAAAATATAGAGTACTTATTAAAAATAATGTATAGAAACCTATCAAACGTATTTTTGTTTCAAAAATGCAATGTATAATTCGATCTACAGGTTATGTTGTTTAGTTTAACAATATGCACTATTTGGTTGACCATAAAGGATGAATCAATACAAAAATCATTGATAAACTCTATATCTCAGTATATTTTTGTATTGTTTCAATATGCCATGACAATGGTCATAAATGTCCATAATCCGCAATGGATTCCAAGACGTAATGGAATCTGTGTAGCCAACCATACATCGCCAATTGATATTCTTATTCTATTTGCTCACAGTTATTATATTTTGGTAATTAGTCAATATATGCATGTTTGCATTATTTGATGAAAATACATAATTTATGAATAAATACAATTTTAACTTTCAAATTATACTGCACAATTTAATTTACCAACAAAAGTAAGGAGTAAGCAATATATTTTTTTTTTTATCAATGACTGTTAAACTAAATTAGTTTTTTTTATAAATTATAATTTATTTTACTTCCATTTTTATGTATACATAATTTTTTATGGAAATTATGAGAATTGAATTAATGTTTAATTTGAATGTTTTGTTTGGCAAAATTTTTAAATTCTTGCTTATACCTTTTTGAGTTTTTGTCATATTGCTTACGACATACTATACACACTGTCTCCTTTATGAACCTCATATGTATACTACCTTCTTTAACTTAAAAGTTATTAATTTCTTCTAATTGCACTCAGTGCATGACATATAATACACATTTATAAAAGAATATGGTTAATTGTTCACATTTCTTAAAATAATTTCTATTTTTATAGTTTTCCAAGTTATAAAAATATTTGATTTACATTAATATTCTACAAATATTTATTTAATATAATTTGTAGTATATAGGAGGGTACCTTTGGTAGAATTTCAATTTTACTATAAGATTTCAGGTAACTTTTACACTCTGTGCTTGAATTGAGGAGAGGCTTAGTATCCCTTCTTTTTTAAATATATTTTAGTGTACCTCTTCTAATTATATCCGAATCAATAAGAAATTTAAAAATTTGAATACGCATTTTTAAAAAATATTTTTGCATCCCATTCTATTTCTTTCAAATTCAAGCATTGCATATACTCACAAAATAATCATAACTATCAAAATTCAAAATAATAATTTTAAGGTTTTATATATTAATCGTACCATATTGTACATTGTAGGTTTTGCAAAACTCAAACTATAATTTAATTCCTAGACTTATATATGTATTTTAGACATTTGGAACTTCCAAATTGGAAGTACTATATCTTAATAATATAAAAATATATCTTAAGAGTTTAAATGAGGAAATTAGATTGTTTATATTATATTATAGTCTCGTGTAAAATGTATATACATTTTTTATTTTGGAATAAAATCACTTTTTTATTACCTCACTTTTGTTCACTTATATGATAATTTTAATATTTTATGTGTATAGGTCATGTGGCTGTGGATTTGTACATTAATTGTTGGTTTTGTGCCTGATAGTATGGGTAAACGTTGGCTGAATCAAAATACATCTATTATGTGTTTTCAAGTTTTAGCTGCTTCACTATCTTCAGTCATCACCTATCATAATCGCGAGAACCTACCAAAGCGAGGCATTTGTGTTGCCAATCATACATCTCCAGTTGACGTACTAGTGTTGGCATGCGATAACCCTTATGCTCTGGTGCGTCTTAATAAGTGCACCATCATTATTATCATAATGCAAATATTTAAGAGTAGTTTATCCAAAAACATTATATTTTAAGACGCACCTCTAGAAAACGCCATAAATTTAATGATTAAAGTAATACACATTTAACATATTTTGCTTTGTCTAACAGTCATTTTATTTACAATAGGGATGTCATTTTGTTCAAAACTATAATTTGGAACACTGCAAAATCTTCCCCCTTACCCTGTAAAGAATAAGTCACAAGAGTGACAGTCTTTACTCTTTAGTCATTACCCTATAGTCAATAATCATTACTATTGTTTGTCGTAGAACAAATAAGAAAGAACAAATTATAAACCCTATTTTGTTTATAGTATCCCTACTGGCCTCTATCAGCCATGTTTCATTGATGTTTAAAAATGTATTTACTATTATTTCAATTGATTTTGATAGAAACATAATATTTTGTATTTTTTAAATTTTATTTTGTTTATACTTGGAACAAAAATTTTTGCGCAAGACTTGACTTTATAAACAAATATTTTTTTATACCTAACGGGAACTTGTGTACTAAAAACCAGCAGTGTGTCTATAAAAAATTGGGACAAACGGCAACCCTGGTTTACAAATATATTAATTTATCTATCCATTCTATTATACTACACATGTAACATTACATTTCTACAAACTAAATTTAAAATTCATATTTTGGATAAACTATAATTACCTTCTAATAAGAAAACTAAAACTATAAAATATTAATCAAATCATTTTTACATTATATTTATATTAGATTGGCCAGCGACACGGAGGGTTTTTAGGAATCCTTCAAAGAGCATTAGCCAGAGCTTCTCCTCATTTATGGTTTGAACGATCTGAAGCTAAAGATAGAGAAATTGTTGCAATGAGGTGAATATATATTTATTGTAAAACTTTCATTTCTATTTTTGAGTGTTATTTATATTGCTATAGCATAATGACTATGCTATCAATAAATTATTTATTATCTTC
This sequence comes from Acyrthosiphon pisum, assembly GCF_005508785.2. NCBI lineage: Eukaryota > Metazoa > Arthropoda > Insecta > Hemiptera > Aphididae > Acyrthosiphon > Acyrthosiphon pisum. The sequence goes on along the minus strand of NC_042494.1, from coordinate 37,941,564 downwards.
ACTCACACCTTCTGCACAAAACAATACGTGTACAATTGATTTAAAAAAATTGTTTTGGTCGGCTGAGTGATTCAATCAAACTGAATAGAGTATTGTAGATTTTGATTGAACCTTGTCATTGTAATGGATATTTGTGTTAAATTTGAATTTAATATTAAATCATTATACAATATGAAAAATGATTCTAACTGAAGACTGCATGTCAGTTTCTATTCCTATGGGTATTTCATGGTGTATTTATATTATTGTTGGTAATTTATTTTTCTATTAGTAGTGTACAGAATGTTGAACTAATTTTTCCAAAAACATTACTTATATTATTGTTATTAACTTAAAAGCCAATACTGCGTTCCGTAGAACGTTGTGAATAAGTTTGTCATATAAAAAGTTTAAAATAAGTCTAAATATTTTGAAAATGTCATTGTCTCAACTTTTAAATGATTACTTATACATTTTTCAGACTACGAGAACATGTATCAAATCCAATTAATCCACCAATATTAGTATTTCCTGAAGGAACGTGCATCAACAACACATCTGTTATGCAGTTCAAAAAAGGAAGTTTTGAAGTTGGCAGTGTTATATACCCTGTAGCTATTAAGGTAGGTTACATTTTTTGAAATTGATGTATCACTTAAAACGTTAACAATAATTTACAAAATGTTGTACTTGTATGGTTTTAGTATGATCCAAGGTTTGGAGATGCATTTTGGAATAGTAGTAAATACTCAATGATTCAACATCTTTATTTAATGATGACATCTTGGGCAATTGTTTGTGATGTGTGGTATTTGCCTCCAATGTACCAAAATGAAAATGAATCAGGTGCCGATTTTGCAAATCGAGTAAAACGAGTAATTGCTGATCAAGGTGGTCTTGTTGACCTAGTATGGTAAGACAATTCTATAATATCTATCAGCATTAATTATTACATATATGAATTAGTTACTCCAGTAACAGTAGTTTTTCATTAAAATTAGAATTCAAGAATCTGAGCAATTTTGGTAATATACTGTTAAAAATAATGGGTATTAGGAAGCCTTGGATATTGAGGTTCTAATATTTAGTGGCAATGGGGCCCTTCCCCAAATATTATATTAGTCCCTACATGACTCATATCTATAGTTGTGTGAGGACAAAGCCCTCACGGTTCACATTGATGTTGTGTTAGCCCCTCTCCTAACATTGTATTATGTTTCTGATTCTAATTTTTGTACCTAATAAAAATCAATTATCATATTTAACATAATATGGTTTAACACATTTTTTTTCTAATCTAAAATCATTGTTATTTAGATATAATATTATACTGTATCTTTAATTGTATTTAAGACTTGGAAATATTAATATGGAATTGTAGTTTGCTATAAATTGTTATAAATTCATGTTTGATTTTTTATTTATTAGAAGAGTTAGTTTTATATAAACATTTTAATAAGTATTAAAAATTGTTACATATTAATAAATCAATCAAAAATATTAGGTATTTAATACAAAATGTAAAAAAAAAAATACTAAACATAATTCTAAATCAAATCCCGACACTTGGGTCAAAATAATTGTTGTACTTGTAATGTCACTTGAAAAATTAGTTTTTGATTACCTAGACTCTAGAGATATTTGAAGTTCAATATCATACAAAAAAATAATTCTTATTCTTAATAAACCTTACACTTTAATTTACACTTCAGTGCACTACATTATGTTATTTTGTGTTTGAGATGTAACTTTAAAAAGATTTTTGCAAATCATTTTATGTAATTATTATAATTTAATGTTTAAAATCAAAGATAATATTATATAGATTATATAATATTGTCCATGTTTAAAATAAGTTATTGTGATTATTATCTCTGATATTAATTATCTAAATAAAATATTTTCAGGGATGGTCAACTTAAACGTAACAAACCGAAAACAGAATGGAAAGAAAGACAACAGGAAGAATTCAGTAAACGATTAAAAGTCGAATAGCAAAATTTTATATTATTTTTTAAAATTACATATTGGTTATATAACAACGCATAATGGGATTGCTTAAATACGTCATGACAAAAATGGAATGACTCAATCCATCAGAACAAAAACTAGTCGTACATTAAATCACCATTTTATTTTTTTGTTTAATATTTATTTTAGGTTTAAATAATAAAGTAGATATTAAATGAACTATAAATTATTCAATTATAAAAACATTTTGTGAACCATAATATTGATTTTGGTGGCAGTCGTTGAACTGGATTTCCGTCTGTGATTTAAGTAAGCCTTTGAATAAGAATTTTTAATTACTGAAAATGTTCAACATTTGGATGTTACTAATGTTGAATTTAATATTTACGTGTAATTGTTGAAGTAGGTTCCAATTTTATCTCTTTCTTTATTTATAAAACGTTGCTTTAAATTATCCAACATATTTACTTAGATATTTATGTTAATCATATGATTAATTAAGTTAGTTCCTTATTAGTTCGTTTTTATGAATTATTAAATTATACATACCATAACACAACAATTTATTTTTATTTAAATTTATTTTGGTATATTATTTTGTTTCAAATGAAATTGTTGTATATATTGTTTTATAATTATATATTGATTCGAAAACTTGAAATATACACAATGTAATAATAGAACTAATATTAAAACAAAACTTTTTTGTTAATATGTATGATGTGCAACTATATATTATTTTTATTTAAGATGTATTTTCAATAAAAAATAATTTAAATTATTAAACTATTCTAAAAACTGAAATATGTATGTAATAGTTACAATTTTTCATATTTAATTTGCTTATTATTTTTAATCTTTTGAGCAAATTCATCAATATAGATTTTATTTTATTTTATAATAATAATGTATGTGTATGTATGTATATATCTATTTTGTTTGTAATTGGGTTGTTTAAGGTTTGCTGTATGAAAAAAATATGAATTATGTTGGTGTCAAATGTTATATTAATAACAATATAATGTATTGAATATATATATATGAATTTGTTGTTAAATAATTTAGGTGTAATTATTTGACATTAAATTCAGTACCAATAAACCATTGATTATTTACAGTCTTTTCAATTATATTTTCAAAATTATCCCCAAGTCATGTCCCTCTATATACAAATTTATTTATTTCAAATTACCAAAATACAAGTATTGAGCCAAGCAAAAAACTAGTTACCACTTTTTTATACTTAATATAATATTTGAACGTTTTAGATAACCATAAACAACAATCTAATACAACTATTTTAAAGATTAAAAACTATATACAAATATACATAGTATACTTTATATTTTCAACAATAATCAATGGTTTAGAAATGTTTCCAGAACATTTTGGTACCTACTAGTTCACAATAATTGTTAAAAAAAAAAATAGTATAAGTTAAATTTTAATTAAATTATAAAATATTTGATACTTCAAAGTAAACACATTGAGACTGGTTCTTAAAAAAATATTTTTTCTAGTTGAAGATAATATGCATTTCGTACATGTCAAATTTATAAAATGTGTAATAATAATTGGTTGGACTAACCAATTATTAAATATTCTATTTTGTTGCAAATAAACGATTTGATTAAAAAATATAGTATTTTGTACATCATTTTTACGTATTAAATAATAATTTCAAAGATTTTTTAAGAAAGAGGGTTTTTTCCGCTTTGTAACATTAATTGATTTTTGTGTAATTTCTACTGTAGTTGAACTTTTTAAGGCTTTGTGGTCAATACTATTATTTGAAATAATTGTTTGAATGTCTTGATTTTCCTCCTTAATGCATATGTTCTTTGATTCTTTGGGTTCATCAGAATATCTTTAAAAAGATAATGTTGTTGGAGTTATAAATGTTTAAAAAAAAAACTTATTTTTACCTGGTATTGTGCTGTTCAATTAGAGGCGATGAATATATTTCATATAGATGTTGGCTTTCATTACATAAATCTTTATGATTTAGTAGTGTATTCATAAAGAAATCATCTTTCTCAAAAATATCTGTCTTAATATTTTCTATTCAAAATCAAATAAACTATGATATAACCATTTGAATATATTATGTTCTTAGAGTTATAAAATATACAGACCATGTGTAATATTGCCTCCTATTAATTTATATTCAGATATTTCCAAGTCCTTTTTTTCAATAATATTAAATAAATCTTCTTGGTTTTGTTTTAATTGTTTTATTATTTTCAATAATGGGCAAGTCAATGTGGAATAAAACTATGTACGAAACGTAAAAAAACAACATAAGGTATCATTATTTTATTTTAAAATACATACTAAGTTAATAACAACTTAGTATTCATAGTTGAATATAGGTATAAGAATTTAGAGAGCAGTTTTCAGAAACTATTAAAAAAATAAGTAATGAAAATTACTCATGAAATGTATAATAGACTACAGAAAATTATTTTAAATATAATTTTTAGACATTTTTGTGATGATAAATGTAAAAATGTAGTCTGCATGGGCCCCATGTACAAATATCATGATCTACATTAAAAACAAAAATAAGGTATCAAAGAAAAACCTGTAAATCTATTGTTTATAACCCTAACCTTTTTTTTGTGATAGCAAAATTCATAAACGAACCTAGCCATGAATCACCTGAGGTATATAATATGACTTATATTCAATGTTTAGTATAAAACATGGTTAAAATAAAACTGATGATATATTTTTCTACTATGCTAAACTAGACATGACACCATGACCTTTTAGTTTCATACTTTCTTAGGCTTTACTTCTGTCATATGCAACAAAATAAGAATAACCAACATATTAGTATAGAATGTATAATACATAATATGATAGTGTTGTAATCATATCCATTGTTCAGTTGAACTATGAACAATACTCCTAATATGAACTGCAATGGTATACAATCGATACTTACAATATTTTCATCCTTTAATTCCAAATCCAATTCCAATTTAAATGGTGGAAACTCTTCTGATAAAGTTATTGTCAGATCTGCCTTAATATTCAATTTGTCTGGATAAAAATTATAATTTACATTATACAACTCTCCACTACTTTCAAAAAATCCAACAACGTTTTTAACATCAACTTCAATTTTATTGGTCGGCTAGGCATATAAAACAATAATCACCATAAATATCTATACATAAAACTCAGCAATATTGGTTATTATACAAATTTAAAAATAATTCAGACTGAGAAAAAGTTTAAATTATCCATTTTGGAACGTTTAATTTTTATTTTGAAGTTATTGTGAATGTATATTTATGAAAAATAACTTTCGAGTTAAATTAATATTCATAGTAGGTACTCACCGCATATATTGAGGCTAATGAAGATTCATGTATTTCTTTTGAGTATAACTGTTTCATATTGGTAAAACTAAAAATACAAAAATCACCTTTTCGACGGAATTGAAAAAACATTGGAGCATTATTAAAGGTTTTCTTTGTAGGCATCCACATATCTAACTTAAAATTTTCAATTTTTTTTTTAAAATAAAAATAACCAAATTAAGGATATGTTTAGATTATATAGTACTAAACATAATTTAAAATATTTGAATTCTGTACAAAAATTTTGACTTCTTCGTCATGTATACATTTATAAAACATCATAATATAACGATTATATTATTGTGTTTATTAGTAAAAAAAAAAAAAAAATAGAAATAATTTATAATTAGGTAGAGAATAGTTACAGTTAGCTAAAATTGATTGTCACCAATATCTGAGCTGTCAGTGCCTGTCACCAAAATACTGTATACGACAATAATATATACGATTTAAAGATATAATGGACTGTAAACGAGCAGCTTATCAGTGACCCTCAAATGTTTTGAACGCCGCCGAAACTACTATTTTTAATCGTGGTCCGTAGTCTATGCCGTATCTATGGTAATTTCAAAATATTGTGCTTTGTGATAAGATTATCAGTCATAATTTTATGCTTCATTTTTATTATTCGTTTTGCAGGTGAATGCTGTTCTAGCCTTTAGGGTATATAATATTATTTATTCACTAATTAAATACTAGTTCTATAAATTTATATTGTTGACAAATTGAATATGCCCTCTGAACGTCGCTTGTGGAAAATAGTATTTGATAATTTTTTAAAATCTCTTCAACCTAAACTGAAAGAAAAACCAATTGGTATTGATGCACAAGGTAATAAATACTTTGAGTTAGAAGCCGATCCTCAAGGTGGCCGTAGATTGCCAAGAAGATGGTTTGTTCCAGTAGATGAAGAATCAGGTGTTCCAACACCTGAATGGTCACAGTGGTTAAGAGGAAGACGTGATGAACCACCAACTCAAGAGGAAATTGCTCATAACGAAGCTATTGCAAATATGAAGAAAATTAATGCTGAGAATATTGCACAGAAATTTAGACTTCCAGGCTCTACTAATGAAACAGAATGTCAACAAAATAGTAAAGGGTTTCCTGATATGTCCGAAAAATTTGAAATACAACCTGGAAATTTAAAAAGTAAAATAAAATAAATTTTAGTCAACAACTCTTTGTAAAATATACTGCAAAAATAACAGTTTGTTATGTATTACTTATGTTTTGATAATACTTTTTGAATTTAAGTAGTCATAATGTCTGATAGAAAATAATAGTTATTCTTGGGTACAAATAATGTTATTTATTTATGTAATTTCTAATAATTGTAGAACTTACACAGTTCTTACTAAATTTAGAACCAAATTGCACATATTGTATTATATTTTATTTCAATGAGTTATTATTATCAACTACTGTGTGAATATATCTTAGGAAAGTTCTCTCATTTATGTTACTTTACCTTGTCACTTATTATTTTTAATCAAACAAAAATAATTTTAACAAGCTATTTAATCAACTACAAAAACTTAAGCTTCTTTGCCTTTAAACAAATTTGTTACCTTTCAATAACATTTGATAAGTGATATTGATATTACTCAGATATGAAAATGTAATACAATATTGGGGAAGCCGATAAATAAAACGCGCTCTGGTGGAAACAATTTGTACCTTACAATTTAAGATGTATAGATGTAGTTGTATATTGGTTATTTTACTTTTTATAATAAATTAATTTTGTTATCGAAACTTTATGAGTTTTTATAGCTAACTGTATAAGTTGGTAAGTACAATTTATACTAATATTATCAAATACATTTAAATGCACTTCGCTTAAAGCAATTTGAATGTAAATTTTCGGGAAAATACATATAAACTCCGGACTCTACGCACGGAAGAACCTGCCTAACCATCGTTACTATACGTGTTGACAGCACTCCCAGGGTTAACCTGTCTTCCCAATAATAGGTATTCATAATTTGTGCAATTTTGTATGTGAATATATGAATAATGTAGTCAATATTTTAAGTTTTAATAAATAATGTGTATATAATATCATATATAGGAGTTTCACCATTACGTTAAGTATTTCTATAAAATTTGTAATTTTACAGATACTAGAATAATATATCATTACTGTAGTAGTAATCATTAATAAATTAATAAAAATTGCAAAAAATCTTTTATTTACAAAATATTATAGATACATAATAAAATAATTAGTTATATAATATATTTGAGTTAATATTAAAATAACTAAATAGTGAAGTAAAATAATATACATATAATTATAATAATGGACATTTAAACTAATTCAACCAGAAAAGTCACTATGGTCAAATAATGCTTGATCATAAAGTTCAGCTTTAACTAATCGTCCGCCAAAGAATCGACCATTTAGGGAGTCACGAGCTTGTTCGGCCTCTGAAAAATAATAATTATCAATTAATATTACTATCGCTTATCAAACATAATTTATTCTCATGGAAAAATTGCAAAAAAAAGGTGACCCGTGAAGTAGAAATATACCACTTTTATAAATTACCTGACATCTGCGTAAACTCTACAAATATTTTTACAATTGTATCTGAATCGTCATCTACACTATCTGATTGTTTTTCTTTATAAATAATAACACGTTCGACTACACCAAATCTATATAAAAAAAAAAAAAAAAAATATTAGCAAATAAAATAAAATTAATTATTAATGATAAGCAGGGAATTGAGTGGCTGAGCAGAATAAGGCTGCAATGCTATTGTGCTAACACGCATCGTCACTGGTTCAACTGGATGCGTTTCTCTTTAGATTGCCATTTCTTAAACATAACTGGGAACCATTAACAATATAACTTACGTAGTATACCAAAATAATTATTAAAAATTAAAAATAATAGAATATTATCAAAACATCAACCTGTTGTAAACTAAAAAAAAAAACTAATATTGCAAAAAAAAAAAATTAATTACTTGCTACATTCATCTTGAATTTCTTCTTGTAAACTGTCATCTACATCTTCAACTCCAACCATGTTTCTGAGTATAACAACTCTACTCTATATTAACATTTTAAACAAACAAATAAATACAATTGTTTAATTGTTCAATTTTACTATGAGTTTGTTTGCAAACCAATATATTATTATATTTTGTCATAATTACATGGTAATTACTAATTAGGAGTAAAGTATACATGTGTTCACATTTATATTTATACTAGCCGACCCATCACAGTTTCGATCGTGATTGATTGTTTATTTGTCTTCGGACACGATGATATGTATGATTTTTTATTCGAATTTTATCGTTTAATGTGATCAGCAAGTAAATATAAAAAACGGTTAATTAAAACGTATTGAAATGTTTCTAGTGGTATTAATGATAAATGTATTTTTATAGCTGAAGCTGAACCTGTGCACTTCGTTGTCCGTAAAAATTGCAACTCTTAAAATAATTATGATTGTTCGACTCCTTTTGTGTGTAACTTGCTGCAGTAAGTGAAACTCAGCCACCCTGGTTGGCAATCCGAATAGCTTGTACCTGATCTGCCCAAATATTAACTGCCCGAAACCTAACCAATGGCAACCAATAATAAATAAACACTCATTTCTACTGTAGACTGTAACCAATGGCAACTATAATTAAATAAAAATTAATTTATAAAATGTTTATATTTTATCTTTACATATAAAAATGAATGTATGTGTGTCAGTGTGTGTGTCCATGTTACCATGGCAACCAATTATATATTATTTTGAAATTTCTGATAAAATGTTGGAAATTTTAATGGGCAACGAAGTGAATGGGATCAGATATTTATATATATATATATATATAGATAGATTATACCTCTGAGCAGAAGATAGGCTAATTGAAAAAGGGAGAGAACCAACCCCGGGAGGTGCTCAAACCGAAATTTTGAGATTTCCGATGGAAATTTTTGTTTTTAAATGGTTGCCATGGGTTTTGAAGCTATTATAATAATAATTATTGGTTGCTGGGAAACGAAGTGCACGGGATCAGCTAGTATTTAATAAAAATTGTTTCCAAATAACGTTATTAATAATATATATTTTTTTTATATATTATATTCTTATAACTTATAACTTTTAACTTTTAAGTTATAATAGTAACACGCAATATAGAAATGCACTTAAAAGTTAAAAATTAAAATTAATTATTCTTAATATTTAAATTTTAAATCAAAATTATAATTTATATAAAAATTAGAAAATTCAAAGTTTCTGTTTCAAATTAAAATGTTTTTTTTTAAGTTAAAGATTAAAAAGTAAAGACAAGCGAAATTTTTAAAAAAATTTTTTTTGTGGTATAAATAATTTAATAATGTATAATACTATAATTTATTTTCGTTTTCGATTTCGTTATTAAATTTTTTGTTATCTTTTTTTAGTTGTTTTTTGTTTTTGTTTAATTGTTTTTTGTTATTTTCTGTTTAATAAAGTTTTTTAAAAACGTTTTCCATCCCTGCTTTATAGTGATGAGTAATTGAATAAATATTTAAATATTTAAGTATTTAGAACAAAAAAAAAAAAAATAATAGTTAATTAGGTAGGTAGTTTAACACGACATAATTAATTATTGCTACTTATTTCTAACACTCGCAGATTCAATATTTATTTAAAGTATATAATACCGTGCATAATACTTATAAAGGTAATAAGCAACATTGCTTAAGAGGAGTAAATGCTAAGTATAATTTAAATATCACAGAAAGACTATATGGAAATTTGTAACAAAATAAAATTTCATCCTCTCAGATCTGGATTTTATGCATTTACACCAAAATTGGATAAAACATTCAAAAAGACAATAAATTAAGTGAGTAACATTCTGCTGTAAATTAGTCTAAAAGAGTCACTGTAATAAATGTGTTAAGTTAGAATTCAATAATATAAAATCATTGTAAACGAAAAGCGATTCTGAGCAATCCATATTACTAAGCATATTTTATAATATTATTATGATTAAAGTAATTCATTATACTATTAGTCAGTAGGTTAAATTATTTTTTGATAAAAAAATTGCATTTGAAAATGTAATTGTGTCTAAAATATAATAGTATACTTTAAAAGTTTTAAGTGCCCATGAATAATATTTTTAAATCACAACAAAATAACTAAAATAGTAACTATTTAACAGTTATTTTTCATTTAAATAAATATATAATTTCATCCAAATTTGAATTTAAAATGTCCTTAAGAGGACGCTATATCCGCATGCGTTGTCTCCTTCTTACAAATGTACAAGATAGCAAAAAACTGTTTTGCGCGGGATAGAACCACTTCCTCAGTATTTATTGCGGGATTTCCAAAATCACACAACGCACAGGGAACAATTTTATCTGTGTCGTAGCGTTTTTATTATTTGGATAGCATAAATAAAATTAAAGTTATCAGTTTGAGAACATTAGGATTTTTTTTTGTTTTTTCATTTAATTATTAAAAATTATTGGTAAATGCTATCAAAAAAATAAAAATACTATGACACAGGTAAAGTTGTTCCCAATGCGTTGTGTAATTTTGGTAATTCTACTATGAATACCGAGGGAGTGGTTCTATCCCGAGCAAAACAATTTTTCGCTATGTTGTACATTTGTAAGACAGAGATAACGCATACGGGTATAGCATCCTCTTAAAAAGTGTTATTATATTTTTCTATTACAGTATGTTTTTTTTTTTTTTATATCAAAAAACCCCTGCTTCTTTGGCCATTATTTGTAGTTGGGCATTTTAGAGTCGTTTACAAATATTAAAATATACAAATATATATACCTATGTGAATAGAATTACATTAAAGGTAATCAGTAGGATGACATTATTATTGAAAGACAATTTATAATAGTAACTAAGATCTAATGATATAGGTTGTATGAAGTAATTATGTTTAATGTTTTTTTAGTGCTTAAGTGCATACATATTTCCCATGTTTATGAGTACTAGAAGTCCCTCAGCCCAAGTAATCAATCAGAAAAATAGAATAATATTTTAGACTCCCAGCCTCAACAGAATGATGTCATGGTAACACTCTCCATGTCGCCCAAAATCATAGAATGATCAGCCATAAAGCATATACATGTCAAAACAAAAAAAACAACACATGTAATTAAATCACTTAATGTGATCATTGTTAAATCAATACATTCAACACTTTTCTTAGATACTAAAATATCTAATAGTTTGTATTAAATAAATTTAAATCCAAATGCCCATTTAATCATTAGATCTAATGTTCAATTTTGATCCTTAATACTATTTACATTCTAGTATCAGTCTTAAAGATATACCTAAGTTTGGTGAGACTAGACTGTAGGTTTATTGAAATGTTATTATATTTACCTCAGTTTTTCGCATTAATTTTTGCATAACAAGGTGTCTAGCACTTTGTCCTTTAATAGACATATTTTCTTGTTGTTGTAATGTTTGAGGTTCAGTTTCTTCCAATAATTTTTTTTGTAATTCTTCTTGTTTTTTTTGTTGATCAGCCCGTTTTTGTGCATCTGCCGTTACTGTTGGAATTACAGGGGCAGCTAATTGCGTAGGATTTATAAGTGTTGGCGGAGGTATAGCTTGTTGAATAACTGGACTCAATCCTGTGGTACCTAAAAAACAATACTTATATTTTATCTTTTTGCTTTATTGGATACAAAAATGTATGAGTAGAAAAATAAAGTTACCTGGTATTATTGGTACTGGAGCTCTAATTTGTTGTGGTATAGCAATCCCTGGCGGTGGTATAGTAGCAGCTGGAACAGCAGGAGTTATACCTAATGTAGTAGGTAATTGTTGTAAACCAGGTAAGACAGCTGTTTGAGCACCTAATTGAGAACTTAATTTACTTAAACCTAAAACTGCATTAGTAGCAACTGCATCCATCGCTTGAATTTTTGCTGTAGCTGCTGCAGCTGCAACAGCGGCAGCTGTAGGCATATGACTTGAAGATGAAGGACCCTGAAAATGTGTATATTAAAATATGTATCTCATTAATTTATAAATATTTTAAATTTACATGAAGCGCATTTGGAGGAGTAATGGCACGCCCAACTCTTAAATACTGGCCTCCAAGGTCAAAAAGATTCATTGAAGATATTGCTTCAATAGCCGCTTGACGACCCTCGTACTCAATGAAACCATAGCCCCGATGTCTGTTTGGTGTACTACCTTGTGCAAGTTTACATGTCCTAATTGGGCCAAATGCTTCAAATACACTTTTTATATCATCTTCAGTTAAGTCTGGATGTATAGATGCTACGTAAATACGATTATATTGTTTAGCTTCTTCCTGAATCTCATCAATGACAGATTGAGCTTGTGGCATATTGCTAGGACGTCCAACCTAAATCAAAGACAGTATTATACATATTATAATGGCTTTTACTGCAAAACTACTAATTAATATCATTTTTTTCTTAACCAGGCAATAATACTATACTCTGTCCAAAATAAGAAACACAGTCAGCAGCAACCAGTTTTCATCAGCGGTAGTCAGGTAACAACCCCTGTTTATCACCTTTACCGAGTCATCAATCTATATACCCGATGTGTAGCATTGCCATGCCCCTGCACACCAGTCAGTTGTCGACTGTGTTTCTCATCTTGGACAAAGTAAATGTTTATAAGATTATAAGAACATGTATGTAATACTTACAACTTTAATATTTCGACCACCAAGCATTACTCCATTCATTTGTTCAAGTGCAAGCTGAGCAGCTTCTGGTATTTCATATTCTACAAATGCAAAACCTTTGTGCTTTTGAGTAATTGGATCCCAAGACATGTTAATCGATTTAATACAACCAAATGGTGAAAATGCTTGCTTAATTGAGTCTTCTTTGAGTTCAAAACTAATACTTCCAACATACACTCTAAACATTATATGCCAAATTAATATACTTTATTGTTTTGAATATAATTTATACAAGTTATGGAAATAATTTTAAAACAATCAGGTCTTATCAGCAAATTAATCACTAATTAGGGAAACACAATAAAAGATATTAGTCTCAACCAACTCTCAATATCGTATATTATTTTACATCATATTGTTTATTTATTGAATTGAAATATTCAACAGAATTGTAGTGAATGTTTAACTGACCTGCACATTAATATTAAAGCTTGGTGACGATGGAATGACTTGGCTTGTTGTTGTTGATGGGCTAATGTTTGTTTCATTAATACCATCTTAATACTTTGTTCCATAGCATATTTTTTAGCTTTGGCAACAGCTTCATTTTGTTCCGTACTCAATTTGATTAAAGGAGCAGCAAGTGCACCTAAAATACCAAGTCTTGAACCAGGACCTATAAATCATATAATAATTCAATATTATACCACAATTAAACAATATTATATTTTTAGAATCAAATAATCTGTAGCACTAGAACCAAAATATAAAATATGAAGAGCAGGTTTTCAATAATAAGATGAAAGACAACAAATGTTATACTGACATCCATAAAATAGAATTTCTGAGTATAAGAATAACAACAAGAATGTTAAGCATTTAAATAGTATAATACACAATCAAGTTCATCATATAAAACATAAATAATTGAACAATTTTAATATATATTGTAATTTAGAAAGTTTAAGAAAAAAAATTAAGAGGATGTCAAACCCGCATGTGTTGTCTCTGTCTTACAAATGTACAACATAACAAAAACTGTTTAGCACGGGACAACTTTTATCTTTCTATGCTTGTAGTAGTGGCTCCAAAATTTCTGAACATGGTGGAAAATTGTCTATGCAACATCGTGCCCATATTTTAGATACCATAAATACAATAAGTTATTTGCTTCTTAACATTTGGTTTTTGTTTTTTTTTCATTTGCTTATAAAAAATGATTGAATAGTGCTATTAAAATAAGGAGCACACTGTTGCACAGATAAAGTTCTTCTTTACATGTTGTGAACATTTTGTAGTTCTACAACAAATATTTCTGCGAGAAAAGTTGCCCCGCGCAAAACAGTTTTTGCTATGTTGTACATTTGTAAGACACAGACTACACATGCAGGTGTGACATCCTCTTAATATTTTTACCATTTTAAACTTATAGGATATATTAGTAAAAAATATAACTTATATAGAGTATTAGACTCAATTAAATAATTAAGTCATTCATAATTGCACATAGCCTAATAACTTATTCAAATTAAATTACCATAAGTAAATAATTAAGTACCTGAGATTAAAGTTCCAACTTGATTGAAATCATATGGTGCAGTAGTGAATGATGCATTTCCATTCACTGAAAGAAAAAAACATGTTAATAAAAATTTTAACTCAAGAGGATATAAACATTAAACGTCAAGATAATTTATTTTTTAAAAATAATTAAGAAAGAATTAAATATTGCCTGAAAAAGAATATAATTTATTTTATATATATATCAAATAATTTATGCAACTAAGATATTTTAAGCATTGACTTAAATATAATTTTATAAAATACTATTCAGTTAATAAATGAATATATATTTTTCACTTATAAGTTTTAAGAAAAAATTATAAACACAATTTAATTAATTTTCTAAATATTTAAAACAAGTCGCTCTTTAAAACTATCTATAAAAAGTTGCAAAAACTATATTTTTAATAAACAAACAGCAAAAATGTTTTTAAATACAATGTAGAATAGGAGGAAATAATATTTACTAATTTATAGGACATGTATTAATTGTTTTAATGTTAATGTATTTAATTTAAATATGTTATTTGCTGAATGTTTAATATGTATCAAATAACACCATTATGGTATGAGCAAACATATTTTTTTTCCATTAGAGACCTTAACCGCAACGGGTAGTAGGCCTGACTTGTTCAGGTGGCTGCACTTGCTAGTAGAGGGATATTGGTCCGGAGACAACACAGAAGAGCATGACGAAAACAAAAACAAACCAAAATAAAATATAAAGTAGATAAATGTTTAAATTCTCCTAATTTAGTCGTCAATTATACTTACAACGTTTTTAAACAACCACAGGCCTACCAAATGGACCAATTTGAAAGTTAACTCCAAAACTGAAATCAATTGATCCAAAACAAACACAACATTTTGGATGAATAATATGATTCTAGAAAATTTACCTGCATCCATTAACCATTAAAAAAAAAAGAATTTAGCAACCATGATATAACAGTATTTTAAACCTACTTATTACTTTATTAAGATAATATTTTTAAGATTTAAGTTGTCGTCGAAGAAGAAAAGTTGCTAAATTTTGGAAATTTTGATGAATTTTTCACTATATATTTCGCAATTTAAACATATTTAATGATGATTTTCTGATAGGTAAATATATATTTTTTCTGAGTTCTAACATATGCATAGTTTAATAAATATTTAACGATAACCTAATGTGAAACAAATTAAACATTATTTTATTTTTTGATGAGGGAAAGAATAATAATTTTGAGAAACAAATACATCATAAAATAATGGTTCAATTTACAAATATTAGCATACCAAACATAATTGAGTCACAAATAGCTCTCTGTTCTGTTTGTTAATAAAATGGAACATTTCGATGAACTAAGGTTAGTAAAATATACATAAAAAAAATAATTACATGAAAATAAATGTTTATAAGTATTGTACACACCCTTCCCTACAAACTAGGTAATTTAATCTTTTGATGTGTGAGAAGCGTATAGACTAGTGCTATCAGTAAACCGCCTGGAACATCTCAAAAAAAAAAAAAAAGAATATTGATTAGTTTAACTGGTAAAGATTATATTAGTTAGATTATATTTTTTTGATTTATTTTAAAATATGTTACATTTTATCTATTTATTAGGCTAGATAATTATATTTCTTAAGAGTTAAGAGATACTTAAGAGAACTTAAACTAAAAAATAGTCAACCTGATATTTAAATAATATATAATAGAATAGATTAACATTATTCTGAATGTATTTTATAAATATTTAAAAATACAAATTTGTATTAGAAACAAGCATCTCCTAACAGTTAGTTAATAAAAATCTATAGGTCAAATTATTTCCTTGAGTTTGAAGATGTTAAATATTTTTTAATTAAGTCATATACAAATATAAATTAAATAATATATTTAAAAAAATAAATTTAATTAGGTACTATTTTTTTTTTTTATCATAAACATGGAATTTTCTATTTTCAATATTAACAAATTGATTTATAACAGTTTTTAATATGTAGATATGGAGACTATTTAAACCTAAAAAAAAATACTGAATTACAAAGAAATTATTAATCATAAAATTATTAGATATAATATGCACCCATATAAATATATAAATATAAAGACATGAATATTTATTTTCTATAAAAAGGGATTTCAGTACCTTAATTTAAAACAAAATAATAATTAAATTGTTTAAAAATAACTAAAAATACAATACCTTCATGTTTTGGTACTTTAGCTTCTGGTTCCTCTTCTGTACCATTTGACATGACTGGTGCAGAGACGGATGCAGGTTGGTAGTTGTTGGAATTAGCTGTTGGCAGTGAGCTAATAAATGGTTGTTGCTGCTAAATAATACATTAAATACGTTAATACATTTTATAAATATAAATATTATTTTTTATTTTTTATTATTTATTATTTAAATAGTTACATTATATTATTAAACTATACTAATGACGAGTTGTATAAAGGATTACTTATTAAATGCATCAATAGTGGGGTGGGTCTCTTAAACATGATTTAGTGGCCCATTATTGGTCTATTACATTTTTAGTGAACTATTCAATTAATCAACTTTTTTTTGTTATGCAACTTGGCATAACTATTGTCAATATTATACCTAAGTAATAATTACAATATATTTTTACAAAATATCCATAATATTTAAAACTATGATTAAAGATTATCAGGTTAATTTTGTATATATAAAATCCAGGGATGGAAAACGTTTTTAAAAAAAGTTATTAAACGGAAAAAAAACACAAAAACAAAAACAATTAATAAAACAAAAACAAAAAACAACTGAAAAAATGATAACGAAATCAAAAACGAAAATAAATTATAGTAGTATACATTATTTAATTATTAAATTATACCATGAAAAAAAAAATTTTGAAATAAATTCACTTGTCTTTATTTTTTAATCTTTAACTTTAAAAACCATTCAATTTTAAATCAGAAATTTCGAATTTTCTAATTTTTATGTAAATTATAATTTTGTTTTAAATTTAAATATTAAGAATAATTAATTTTAATTTTTAACTTTTAAGTGCATTTCTGTATTGCGTGTTACTATTATAACTTAAAAGTTATAAGTTATAAGAATATTATATATATTGTATACAATATATATATAATAATTAATTTTAATTTTCAACTTTTAAGTCCATTTCTATATTGCGCGTTACTATTATAACTTAAAAGTTATAAGTTATAAGAATATAATATAAAAAAAAATATATTATCAAAAACGTTTAACAAAAACAAAATTTTTCAAATCAATAAACAAAAACGAAAACGAAAAAATTAAATCATTTTCCATCCCTGATAAAATCACACTTTTCTACTAAACCTTTACAACAAAATATCTAATTTTCTGTACTTTATTTTGTCTGTGTATGTAGCCACAAGAGTAAATACATCATAGTTTAAACATGAAATAATCTATATTAAAAATAATTAAAAATATAATGCAATTTATTTTAACACTGACTATGAATTGAATTTGATGATTAATATAACTATGTTAGGTAATACGTTTTTGATGCTAAGTTAGTTTAAAATATTTACTTTAAATAACTAACTTCAGGTTTATAATGGTAAATGAAGTTGTATGGTGTTGAAAACTTCAATAATTAACTAATATTAAATACCTGTCTGTAAGTGTTCATAAAATGAAATTTAAAATTTATTCTGAATATAGGTATCAAAGTTTGTAATATTTATGATAATAACTACCTATATTAAACAGGCAACAGCATTTTAATCATTCTGGTAAAAGGGGTACCTATTATGATCATCGATCTGCTTAAAATATATAAATATAATAAAACTACAAATAGTACTTGGAATATTAAAAAAACTAAGTAAACCTCTACAGTTTATCGCTGTGGCTAGAGCCTCGGACACCCGGTATCTAATGTGAAAAGTTATATCCCTGGACATTCTGATACATAAATGGCAAGCATCGGAAGAGAACATCTAACGGACAATTACACCTACTTAAACAACAGCTGAATAAGTTACACTACTAGACTTATGATTGGTGAATAAAGTATAAAATATATAAATACAGCATAGATGTTTACAGAAATAAAAATAAAATTTAGAGAAGAATACTTAATTTTGTTAAATCTAGTAACAACTACCTAATCATAGAAACTATGAATTTATGATAACTTGTAAAGGTTAATTACCTACATAATAGGTAGTAACATACTAATATATTTTATTTTGTTTTTACAAAATTAGATTTAATGTTCCATAATAAAGTAATTTTGAACCATTAAATATATTTAAAATGAAAATACCTATTTATTAAATGATAATAATCAATAATAGGTATAACTAAACACTATGAAATTACATAAAAAAAAAACTAGTATTTGTAGGTACTTACTAAACCAACACTTCCGTTCATCATGATTAGTTTGAAACTATTGAAAATAATATAATAACTATCTGTTACCTATACCACAATACAATAATTTATCGAATTTAAATGTGCCTTTAAATATAATAGAAACAAAATGATTATAGGGTTAGGTTGATAGGCATTAGGTATAACTTAAAACACTTAAATGGAAATAAAAATAAAAATTAAACTTCATTTATTTGACATATTATTAGAAAAGCGGAGAACAGTAAGAACTAAAAACTTTTAGTAAGAATATTGTCGTGAGAATGTGATGGTGAATGGTGATCGAAGTACCAAACACTACAAATTGGAATGATATTATGCTGATTGACGATAATATCTTGCAATGAGAATTGAAAACACTATGAAACAGTGTAAACCGAGAACGGCGAGAACATTAAAATATCGGAATTTTAGTATTTACAATTAGTATATTTTCTAGATTAAGAAAACTGTAAAGTAAGTTCTAGTTTCGACATTCGCCTGACATGGGTCATGGACAAGAATACGAAAGAAAATGGTTGAACGTTGAACCACGGAGTGACTATCCCAACCAATCACCATAGAGTTGGTAATGTTTTCATCATGGAATAATCATGTCAAATATTTTAGCGCTAAAATCTAAATTAATTATAATGAAATAATATGTAAATACTAAACTGTTATATGCTTATATATTTATTTAATTTGTATAGTGTACTGAGTAGTGTGTACACGACGAAATTTAATGTACAGTCATACAGATAATAATACAATTAGTTTTGAAGATATCAGTGAGGTTGGTATTATTAACTATAATTTGTATGAAGGGTCCAACATTTTTTTAATTATATATACTAAACACTTGTCATTTTTACGTTAAAAATATAAAATTTGATTATTATCATCATTAAAAACATAAGTCCTCATTATAATATTAAATGTACATAATAGTTATAATTATTTATATAAATATAGAATTATTCACATTATTTAAAAGTATAAATAAAAAAAATATTAAATATAAAATACAATTTTACAAAATATAATTACGATTACAATTTACAAAATAATTATTAATTTATAGTCTAAGCATGCAATATGTTGACTATTTCATATTAGTAAAATATAGCTCTATCTTTTTGACGAGCAAATTTCTTTAGGATGTCTTCTAGATCCACTTTAATACTTCTATGAACACTTAATAATGCTAGGCCATTTAAACAGTTTTGTCCAATAGCGTTTAGCAAAAATGTTTTCATATAAACTTTTAATAAAAAGTATGTACACGGAAATAAATCAGAATTACCAGTGGCGTCCGCTGGAGGGGGGGGGCTAACGG
>NC_042494.1:37919575-37920830 GCF_005508785.2 Acyrthosiphon pisum | reverse complement strand
TCTGTAATTTTTAGGTAAAAGTATGAATTACTATTATGAAAGACCTTGTATTAAATTGTTTAGCCTTAGCTATACACATTTAATATTTTATAAATTTTGAACTACAAATTAACTGTGGTTATGACGAAATTTGAACTTTAAATGCTTATAAAACATAACCATGGTGCCTATGTATAGTTAATATTTTAGCTATAATAAAAACTTACGCATTACATTTTTAAGCTTTTTGACCGAATGAATAATTTTTTATTGATATTTATAGAAAAATAAATTTAAATTAATCAAATACAATCCAAATGAGGACGGTATAACCAAGCTGGTTACCAAACAATTTTAATAAATTTTCATTTTTTTTCTCCAATTATTTTAGAAAGCACTGAGAATTTTCAATTTCGACCTCCTAAAAGTATCAACTAGATCCAATTCGCTTCCAAAAACATACATCCGGCATCGATGTTTATGATCAGAGCATTTTTTCTACTATAAAAGTGGAAAAGTTACAAACATTTTAAAATACCTCAAATAAACGTCTAAAATTATTAGACTCGACAAAATAAAAATAAAATTGTAACTAATTTTCAAGCCCCCCCCCCCACTGAAAAATCCTGCGTACGCCACTGAGAATTACAATTATTTAATGTTTCAACGGATGTACTAGAACGATCGTTTTGAGAATGTGAGATCCATTCCTATTACATAGTTTAATTTATATGGGTAATAAATCAATATATAGTTTAAGTGAGCACGAACAGTAGTCAAGCCCGGATTAAGGGGGGGAAGGGGGGGCATGGCCCCAAGGCCTCGAAAGTTAGAATTTGGTCCCTGAGCCTCACAAAATGTCTCAATCCGGGATTGACAGTAGTAAAATTAATGTCTTACAAAATACACACTATATATTGTTATATTGTTATAATTTGGATTTTCCGCGACCGACTTTCATATTATATAAGTATTTTTAATATTATCTGTGACAATCACCTCTATATTGTACCTATCTAGTACCTAACCAGCTAACCTTACCTATTAATCCTAATCTTTATTATGAACGAAAACATACAATTATTCTTTAATACAATTTATGTTTGATAAACTATAGTTAATAATATATATAATATATAATATATATATTCACCATTAAAATGTTTCTACTTTTAAAAATTTCTGGGGGTTGCGGACCCCCTCCTCACCAGTTACTGCCCAGAAGAGAAATTATTATTATACAAAAATTGTGTCATTTAATATGTAAGTTGATGAA
>NC_042494.1:37917681-37919525 GCF_005508785.2 Acyrthosiphon pisum | reverse complement strand
TTATTAATCAATTTATTGCTATGTGCTTATATACCTAATATGTTTTAAATGAGGCACTTGTACGAAAAAAAAATATTAAATAATATACAATGTGTTTCAGGGCGAAGTGACCGGCCCAACGTCATATGAAAGTATACCAAAAATGATGAAGAAATACCTTTTAAAGATTGAATCTAACTTTTTATTTTTTTAGTTATGAGCAATTAACTTCTTTTTATCAAAACCATGCGTATCACGCATTTGTTTATTTATCTTCAAAACTTTTCAACATTTTGACGTAATTTTATTTTTATTTTAAAGCTATTTAATTGTCCTATCAACTGACATTCGCAATTAAACCAGAAATGTGCTAATTATTTTTATTAAATTTAAAAAAAGAAAAAAAGTTGGCAAAAATTAGTATTTTTAAAAGGAAAATGTACATTATTCCAAATAATTTATTATTAACTATGAGTTTTTGTTTTTTGTATTATAACTAAAATTTTCCGAATAGTATAAAATTAAACGAATGACGACCAATTAACCAACTCAATCCTAGGAAAACTAAGATTGTAACAGGAATATATTATGAAAACCAAACTTTCAAGGTATTCTAGTAATATTAATGTGTTAATGTGTTATTCAGTATAATTCAGCAGAATAATACAAAAAACAAAAAGCCCATACCAAGTAATAAATTATTTGGAATAATACACGATTTCCTTTAAAAAATGCTAATTTTTGCCAACTTTTTTCTACTTTTTTAATTTAATAAAAATAATTAATGCATTTCTAGTTCAATTGCGTATTTTGGAGTGTTGATAGGACAATTAAATAGCTTTAAAAATACATAAGAATGTTAAAAACTTTTGAAAATATATAAACAAATGCGTGATATAGTATGATTTTGATAAAAAAGTTTGCCCATAACTTAAAAAATAAAAAAGTTAGACCCAATCTTTAAAGGCTATTTCTTTATCATTTTTGGTATACATTTATATGACGTCATTACGAACACATTATAATATACATTAATATTTTTTTTTTCGTACAAGGGCCTCATTTAAAACTTTGGCCTCTGAGCCTCACAAAATGTCTCAATCCGGGCTTGACAGTAGTAAAATTAATATCTTACAAAATACACACTATATTGTTATATTGTTATAATTTGGATTTTCTGCGACCGACTTTCATATTATATAAGTATTTATAATATTATCTGTGACAATCACCTCTATATTGTACCTATCTAGTACCTAACAGCTAACCTTACCTATTAATCCTAATCTTTATTATGAACGAAAACATACAATTATTCTTTAATACAATTTATGTTTGATAAACTATAGTTAATTATATATATAATATATAATATATATATTCACCGTTAAAATGTTTCTACTTTTAAAAATTTCTGGGGGTTGCGGACCCCTCCCCACCAGTTACTGCCCAGAAGAGAAATTATTATTATACAAAAATTGTGTCATTTAATATGTAAGTTGATGAACGTATTTTTTTCTACTTTTTTACTTATAATTGTCTTTTTGTCTTTTTCACTTATAAATGCTTTTCTTATGTTTAATTTTCAATTGATTTGATAGTTTTATACACGACACACGCATAACGTATTAACGGTACAAATCGATAAGATTTTCTGAAGACTGTGCAGTGTCGTCTGTCAATTATTTTAAATGTGTTATTATCGGCGATATTTATGGATATCGCTAAGTACTTATCGAGTTGGTTAGTATGGTTAGTTAATTTCACGTTTGTAAAAGAAAAAAAAATTAAATAAAGGTAGGTAACAACACTCTTAATTAAGAAACAAATTTAAGTGTAACTATAAATATCGGTATAAAACGTTC
>NC_042494.1:37917187-37917581 GCF_005508785.2 Acyrthosiphon pisum | reverse complement strand
GTTCAAGAACTCATGAATCATGATTCATGAATACCTGTAGGCTATAACCTATGGTTTATGGTTTATCGAAAAGTGATTTAAGATAGTATCAAGCTAATAGCTATTCTTTTACATATCTTATATCTATTCTATAGTCTATACTATCCTAAATCGTGCTGTTAAAGTATGAATACAGTCCACAGATATATAGGTATAAAATAACTATATACCTATAGTGTCCTAGTAGAATATACCTACCCATAGGCCATAGGGTATAGGGTAATTAAATTATTTACACAATAAAAAAATATTTATGAAATGTACACATAATATGCACACGTATAAATCGCAAGCGCAGCCTGTGGCCGATTAATCGTGCAACTCTTTTCATGGAGGCAGTATATTGTACGAGTTT
>NC_042494.1:37903674-37917087 GCF_005508785.2 Acyrthosiphon pisum | reverse complement strand
AAAACAAGTTTTATGATTGTTGTATGAGTTTTACAATTATAATGGTTTGAAAAATAGTTTTTTAAATTATACATTACATCTAAAATAAAAAAAAAACATTGTATGGCAAGATCATGTCAAACCGAAATATGAATTTGGATTCAATACCTAGATTTAATCAGGAAATCCAGATTGACGAATTAGTCTATAGGTCCTCTCAAACAATAATATATTGAGCGTTTAATTTGAAGTAATAAATAAAAGTAGTAATAACTAGGTGGAGCCGCCCTAGAAGACAAATTATTATGACGAATAAACGCTACAAGATTTTGAATTAAATTGGTTAATTAATCACGTTTCAAAATGAGAATGATATGATTTTTAATTTGTGTCCATAGGTAATTGATTTTTGTTCTTGCCTTCTACAGCTCTATTGATATCAAAACCAAGGCTATCAAAAATAATACCGTTTACTGTTATATTTATATTAAACATTATGATCGAGTGATGTTTAACGTAATATAGAATTTAAACGTTATTCAATTTATGCGTTTAAACCAGTGGTTCCCAATCTTTTTACTACCACGGACCACTTCGACAATATTTTATAGGTCACGGACCACCTCAGTTTTAAAACTAGGAAGACTTTTTTTACATTATGTAATATAAATTTATAAATAAACGACGTAATACACGCACCGCGCCATGGAATCGATGATAACGATTTTTGGTACATAATATTTTGACTGCCTCACTTTTACGAATTAGACGTTATATACAATATGAATGAGTTACTGCCTACTTCGTTGGAAGTCCAGAAAAACAGTTACAAATTTTGTATCACACCCCAAAGGAAAAATGAAATATTTTTAAATTTTGTAGGTATGGCTCGCGGACCATATGTTGGGAACCACTGGTTTAAACGTTATTCAACTTAAGCGTTTAAACGTTTTAAAAATTTAAACGTTATGAAGCGTTTAGCGTTATCTGATGGATATAGCTTGTTTCCCACACAAAACAGAGTGATTGAAAAATATAATATTACAAAACTAACCATAATATATATTTTACTCAGTAATAATTTTATAAATATTTTTTTTTCAGGCAATTATAGGTTTCAATCATTTATCGTTTAGCGATATGTTATTCGTTAACCGTTTCAATCGTTTATTGTTTACTGGTATGTTAACTGTTATTCGTTTCAATCGTTTATTTTTTACCAATATGTTATCCATTATCGATTTCAATCGTTTTTGATATGTTTAACGTTATACTCATAATGTTATAAAAACGTTTTGAAGCCCTGATTAAAACTATATCTGAACTAATACCAACACTTAACTATTTTCTAAAAATTTTACTTACTAATAATTCATTGAAATAGTTCTTTTCAATGCAATAGTCTAAAAATGTAGCAATTGTAAGACTATCTGGAATTCCAATGATTTCATTTTGATTTTTATGCAGTTTTACAATAATTTCAGTAGCCTTATTAATATTATCTCCAAACAAACAGATATTTATCAAATTTCCCAACATTGTACCGGTCCATCTAAAATAAATAAGGTATAGTTCATTTAAAAATATATACAATTGTTTTTTTTTAAGAATTATTTTGGAAAGAATAAAATATCTTTATATGCATAGCAAATTTAAATTAAATTTAGTAATTTCAAGTACCTATTTATATTTTGCTTATAATAATAAAATATAAGTTGCTTGATGCACAAACATTTTCTTTATTTGTTTTTCTTAGGCATTTTACCAAAAGTCAAAACTACAAACTAATAAATAATTCTAAGTAATCATTCAAAGAAATAAGTATAATAAAAATTAAAGACAAGTAATTTTTTAAATTTTAAAATATATATTTTAAACTGATTAAACCGAAATAGTAATAAATGCTTTGTTCCCATGGCAGTGCCTGATGCCCTGCCGTAGTGGGGATGGCATCTGACTGTCGCGGAACGAAAACTGGTTACCGCCGAAGCCTGATCTTAATTGAAATAGAATATAGGGATTTATTGATATTACTATTATTTAAAACGGTACAGTAGTTTGTGAGTCTTTTGAGGATAAAGAAACAGGCAACAGCAGACAATCAAACAAACATTAATTTTTCCTATTTAGATTATAATATAGTTAAATAACTAATAACTATTTTATTTTACTCTAAATGTATTAATAATAAAATTAAAAAAATTGTTAAAAATACAATTAACAGTTTCAAAAGGTTCAGGAATTATAGAACTCATAGTTACTCATAGTTAAGTCTGTTATACTTACGGCATTTTTATTTTACCAGTTTCTTTCCGTTCTTCAATAGCGTCATAAATTGTACCAGATAATAAACCTAATTTTTCCTTAACAGACTGTTCAAAACTCGGGAACAAATTTTGAGCCATACCGTTAATCAACTCTATTATAATAGGTTCTCTATCTGCTTGATCAAACATTAAAATGTCTGACCAAATTTTTGGGTATAGTTCAACTGCAGCAGCAACATTTAAAGTTTTCACAATCAACTGCAACAAAAAATGTAATATTTTCAAAGCATTAAAATGTAGCATACTATATTCTGACTTATATTAGAGTTATCTTGGATGGCAGCTATGGTATGGCTAGTGCATGACGAATGCCACATTCTCATGAATTTCACTTTGTTATTCCAACAACCACCTGTATTATGTTCAAGTTAAGAATCGAAGTGAGTGGCAACCAATTTTTGCCGTGTAGCAGTCCCCCCTTCACTGTGACAAATATTTGTACACCTGTCGTGAAGTATTGCCACACGACTTTGCAATAATCGATCACCAACTATGTTTCTTAACTTGCAGAGTATAGCTTACATTTCACTAAGCCTAACACGTTAAAGCAATTTATAGCCAATAATTGTAAATGAAAGCTTATTTATTGAGGTGTAGAGACTGATTGAAATGGACAAAAATCTGTTGCCACCCAAGATTCCTCTTATATGAAACGGAATATATATGTTAAATTATTTTTAAAATTTTTCATTTAGTTTATAATATTTTATTTCTATAAGTATGATCTGAAAATTACATTGTGAGTTTAAAATAATGATAGTATAATAAAAATTATAATATTTGTATTAAAGTGTTACCTCAGTGATTGACGGTTCAGGTATGTATATGTGTGGGACCAAATCATAGTAATATTTCATTAAAAATTCAACAGATTCATTTTGACATAATATTGCAAAAAAATGCCGACTAAAAATATATGTAGATAGGTAAATAAATTATTATCAAACATCTTATATTATATTTATTATTAGAGTTCGAATTTTAAGCAGTATAAATAAAAAAGCATGTTACACCAATTAATTATTGTTCCAATAATACTAATATTCATGTACATTGTAAAAGATGACCATTTAATGTCCACTTAAGTTATTATAAATGTAGATTGTGGTTTTTTTCCAATATATTATTTTGAACACATCATCAATAACCATCTTTTACTGGTTTTACCAAAAATCACGATTAAAGAAATACTAATTAGTAATTACACAACTCCTATATTAAATTACTTATAACACATGGACCATTCAATATGTTTTACGATAAGACACAGAACAATGTAATAAAGCTCCCCGTAGAACTAGATTGTGGTGAACCCTAGCGGCAAACTGTTGTATAGACTATGGTTGCTCAACTCAATTTTTCAAAAATATCACACAAGGGAGCGCTCAGTAGTTCTTCATTGTAATTATGAAGATATATTATTATCTTGCAATTATGAGAAGGTCTATTTATTTCATAGAATTGTGCAACCAGAATATCTACAACTGTACCGCAAATACATATGTGATAAATTAAAAATTTTACATTAAATATTAAAAAAAGAGAAAAATGCAAGAAGCAATTGCAGGGAAAAATGGCGAGAAAATAAAATATGATTCTATTATTTTTTTTTTTTTAAGGCATTTGCTTACCGAACTTTCATTCGAACCCTACTAATTACTTAAGAAGGTATTTTCTAAAAATAAATAAATGTATATTTACTAATAAACTGATTCTCTATATGAATCTCCAATCAAATTATAATTGTTTGCCTTCAGTAAAATCGAATGAACTCTAAGTGCAACATCAAGATTTTGTAAATGGTATCGGCAATTTTCCATAGCAGCCGTAAAAAAATTAGTATCAGCCAAGTCTTTAATACTTAATGATTTTTCTTCAATCAGATTTAAAATATCAACAAGAATAGTACTTTTGTTTTTTCCTGAAACAAAATTGTTTACAATAAATCATCTAATTAAAATAATGTTCAACATTTTTAACATACTGTCAGAGCAAAATATTTGTAATAAATAATAGTATGATGCTAAACATGGTTCTATATCAAATTGTTTAGCTTCAGCAATTGTTTTCAATGCATATTTTTTTGATTCAGAATTTGATGTCATAGTAGTCAAGACATTAAGAATTGAATTTAAAGTCGATAAATTCATAGGTACACCTGAATCATTCATTTGAGTTAATATTTCCTGGAAAAAAAAATTGTATATTCTATTAAAGTATAAATATTAAGTTGTATGGTTGTCATAATTATTATAATAGTAATATAACTACAAATTAAAGATTTAAAAAATAGAACATGCAAATGTAATAACATATGAGCTATTAAAGTAATAAATACCTAAAACTAAACTTTTGATAAAATAGTCGACATTTTATATGATAAGGATGTAAACATAATTTACAATACTTGTGACAAAATAAACTGGTGGACCTTAATTTTAACAACCACAACAAGCAAAAAATAAAAGCATATAATATAATTAAATTTATTGAATTTTACCAATAATTGTTTTAATTAATTTTATCTTTTAATAATAAAATAAATACAATTACACTTTCTATTGATTTATCAAATCAGCACGATTTAAGATAGTACTATCTTAAATCGTGCAAATCAGCCATAAACAATAATGTTGTTAGTCATGTTAGCAAATATTACGCCGTTAGTTGCATCTTGGTCTTTTCAATCGATGTAGCGCAATATAAATTTAGAGTATAAAAGATTTTATTTTATTCATAATTGTAAATGTATAACAAACACAAACAAACAAATTAATACAAATCAATATTTAAGATAATATTTAAAATTTAGTCAAAAAAATCAAATGATCGTTTAAGATATCTAAGTTATACCAATGTCATAACTGATAAGTCTTGTATAGGTAGATATGATCGCAATATTATGGGTATCAAAATGATGTTTTAATTTTCTTGTAAATAATTTTAGAAATAAATCCTAATTTATAATGACTTGATTAAGAAGATTGAAATAACCAAGGTGACATAGGCGTGGATCCAGAAAATTTTAACAGGTGCTATAAATAAAAAAAAATGTTATACCTTTCTATTTTAGATTACAAAATGTATAACACAAATTTATATTGTTGGTTGCTTTGACCACGGGGGTGACCTGCCAAGTGTATCCATAGCCCTTCCCCCAAGTGGTGTACACTCAAAAATAAATAGGGGTAGCATATTGAATCAATTACCTTTATATTGGTTAATAGGCTTATGGCTATAGCCTATAATTATTCAATAGTTTATTTTTAATATCTTTAAATGTAGTAGAATTTGTATGATGTAAATATTTTAGGGCCAAGGGGTTCATCCATCCACCAACCAAAAAAATCAGGAGTAGCAATTGCTACCCTTGATTCGTCCAGTATGTGCCACTGCTCTCCCCTGAATCTACGTCTGCTAGATGTGAAAATATATGTTAAATAGAAATTATTAATTAAGCGCGGTCAAAACAGTCCATAGTGCGACTAATAAGTTAAATATATTTTCTTAAAAATAACCATATTGAGATAACATCATAATTTTATCCAAAGAAAATACTATGAATACATTTTATTATATTATTAACAACTTAAAAGTTCAACATTCAGAAATACAGTCATGTCCAATGAGCTTATCACTATATGCTCGCCATACCAATGTTCAAAACATTGTTTGTCAGAAAAAAAAAATCCTACCAAAATCCTCAAAATATTCCACTTTCTGTTCTTATTATAATATAATATAATGATCTTAAAACTCTCAAAATATGAAGAAAAAAATTAGTAAGTACCTATTTGCAATAAATGGCAAGTATTTTCAATTAATAACAAGTACTAGCAATAAACAGTGAAGATTTGTTCTGTTATTGAAAATAAGTTTTAAATTAAATTTGCATTTCAAGGTTAAATGTATTATATATTGCTAATTACTTGAAAATTAATATTTTATAATATTGTATTACTTAGATAGATATTAAATTTTAATGATAGCATGTTTCACAATTAATCTGTCTTCTGAATCCCCTAAGATAGTCTGGCTATATACAAGCATAAGAAAAATAATATATCTACTTGTATATGAAGCCACTTATGATCTGCTCCTTCTTTGACATAAATAGCGGTTTTTATAGCTGAATTATATGCGTTGATAGATAAAATAAATCCTTTTTCTTTAGCTTCTTTGTATAAATTGTATGCTTCTTCAAACTAAATTTTAATAAAATACACAATAATTAAAATGTTAGAAACGTTATAAATAATCATAACATTACTAGTAAAATTCTAAAACTATAAAAATAATAAGAAAATGTTTTTATTTAACCTGATTATATTTTGCCATTCCTTGTATTATTATTGAATAATGATAAGAATTAGGAGATTTAATAGTTGAAAAAAGAGTCATTGCAAATCCATTAGATCTAAAATTATTTTTTTAAATAAAATATTGTTAAAATGTTAATATGCTAGAACAATGTACTATAATATGTCTGTATATATTATGTAAATACATACTTCCAAGTATTTCTATGTTCTTCTCGGTTTTTATTAGCTTGAGTATACCAACGTTCTTCAATCCAGTCTTCTTCTAGATCATCTTGATTATTGTAAAAACATACCAACTCCAAAAGTGATTGTTGTGTATCTGAACTTATTTCTAATGATAATTGAAAAAAAAATTGTACTATAAAATAAAAATATATGAGAATAATATTTAAAAATTTACCTATGTCTTTTTTCTTTAACAGGTTATATACAGCTATAGCATCTGACACGATAGCTTTTTCGATTATTATTTTTAATTCATTCTCATCTAAGTCAGAACTTTCATCATATACAACATTAGGGCAAAATTTCTAAAGTAAATAACAGTAAAATAATTTTATTATTTTAATTATATAATTTTTCTTGTGCAATACTATTTTTTTTAAATTTGAATCAATATATGAAGAATATAAGTAAATTTAATTTCAGTTCTTTTTTTTTGTTACAGAATAATAATTTAAGTATTTGTACACATAACCTTTTCAAAATTATTTACTCTTTTTTTGTTTTAAATTATAACAATTTACTTTAATATTCTATAGCACAATATTATTTTAAAATATTTTTACGAGTATTAATAAATAATTACTGTGCTTCGATATTCAATATTTAAATATAAAATAGAATATAAACATATTTTATTTTAAAATACAAAATTAAAGTTGCTTTTTGAAAAAATTCTAAAAATAATATGATAAATGATGGTAAATACTAAATAGAGTTGTATCAATATAAAGCTTAAATGATTTCTTAATGACTTCAAAAACATAAGTTAACATAAAATTGCTGATTTATATTATAAAAATAAAAGTAATAATTATCGATTGTACCTCAATAGGTGGAAATGCTACTTTATGATTAAACAATTCAGGATGTTGATTGAGAATCCAATGTGCTGCTTTTCTACCAGATTCTTGACTTAGGGCATAAGCTCTTTTTTGAAAATTTGAAACTGGAATTAGATATGGGTCATCGTGGTATTTAAAGTGAGCTGCAGTTGGATCGCGTTGAATAGTACTCGATATTGCCTAATTAATTACAGGTTATAAATTTTTTTATCTTTCATTTAGTACTTGGATATTTAGTTACTTGGATACTTTAAATACCCAAGTTACACAATGATATAAAAAATGAAAAATATTTACTTTTAGTATGTCAGTCGAACTTCGATTTATATATTTAGGTATATCAATTTTTATTCCATTGCTTGAAGATTTTTCCAAAGTATTAGATGATAGTCGAAATAATTGAATAGTCTCATTAGATTTTCTTAAGAATGCAGTCCTAAATACACAAGGACATAAAGACATGAAATACTATACAGATTCTTAACTAATAGGTAGGTATTAACAATGCTATACTCTTTTCAGAATAAGCGTGCACACTTTCGCGCTTTCAACTGAGATACTGGAAGGGTCTGACCCACCTGGCCAATGTCAGCGACAGGTAAAGACAGCAGTTGACCACTGAAGACTGATCACAGTGCATCTGACTTTAGTCAGGGGGGTTGGACCCTTCTGGTGACTCAGTTGAAAGTGCGAAAGTGGGTAAGCTGATTCTGAATAGGGTATAGAACAAGTATCATAACTTGAAAGAAATAATGCAACATACCTGTAGTTATTTAACATTTTAAAGGACTATACTTTCAAAACTAGATACCTATAATACCGCTACTAAATAATCCTCTAGACAATTATAGACTTGGTAGTCGGACATAGATGTTAAGCTAACTGTAATTTCAATTAACTATTATGTAACAAATTGCAATGAGATTGTGTATACAATTGTATCAAGTTCTAAAATAATAAAATATTTAATTCCTACACAATATTAGTAAATTAATAAATAAATAATTATTACTTTATTGCAAAATTAAAACTATAGAAAAATTAATCTATGCTCCGGAGTCTGGAAGCATGGGTGATAAGTAAACGGGACAATATCTTTAGTTCCATAAACTATTTGTTCCAACAGTCTTATGTTCCACTAATGTTTTGAATAATATACCTACCTATAATGTACCTACCACGATTT
The DNA here is from genome assembly GCF_005508785.2 of Acyrthosiphon pisum. NCBI lineage: Eukaryota > Metazoa > Arthropoda > Insecta > Hemiptera > Aphididae > Acyrthosiphon > Acyrthosiphon pisum. The sequence goes on along the minus strand of NC_042494.1, from coordinate 37,908,206 downwards.
AAGATACTATTTTCGAGTATCTTAAATCGTGGTACCTACCTATAAGGTATATCTTAAACCGTGCTATAGGCCATGAAAAATTATATAATCATATAATTTGTCATGCTATAGGCTATAATATCATGAAGACTTTATGAGTAACATTTAAAAAATTCATTGTTAGCAATTAGCATAGTGTGTACAGTGTACAGACTTAAAAAGTTAAAACACATTTTTATCTTGGAAAGCATCGTGTCAAATTGTTCATAAGAAATGATTGAAATGCATTAAAATCTTAGTCCTACAGTAGGTACCTATAATCTATATAATAAAATATGACATAATAGCAAAATATAAAAAATTTGATTTTAAATGTCATGGTTTTTTTTCCGTATATCACAATAATACAAGGCGATACAAGGTGATGCTGATAGGTACACACGATGTAGAGAAGATATTATCATGTGAAATAATTAAAGACAAATTTAAGAAAAAAAGTGTACTTCGCATGCACATGTCTAATAAATTAAGTTAAAAAAATCAAAGGCCTTCAAAATGTCTATTTTTATGTCATAACAACCATCTAAAAAACAGAATTCAAATTACAGGGCTCTTCACAGAGATACCTAGTGTCATAGGCGCAAATAGCGTTTGGGATTTGGGGGGGCTAAAGCTTTATTTTGATAATTTTGAATAAGCTCAAGACAATGTAGAAAATATTTGGGGGGGCTATGGACATTTTTGAGAGGGCTTAGCCCCTAAAGCCCCCCCCCCCTATTTGCGCCTATGCCTAGTGTTCTCAATTAATAATCTTATAATAATTCATATTGTAATTTAATTAGGTAGGTACCAGAAACATATAAATTCTCAAACACTGTGTCTAGGGGCATTGGTAGGATAATGTATTATAGAATGTCTATAAGCTTGCGGACCAATTTGTATAATTAAATTTGGCATGCGAACTATAACTGAAATAGAAAATCAGAATTGGTACATTGCAGCGATCACAAAGATTTCTGTAAAAGAACATAGGTACGATTTATCAATAGACCGTAAAGGTACTGAGTATAATATATAAGTTCTATGGATTTATCATAGTAAATAATGTTTTTATATTATCTAATATCTATGGCAATCGTCAATTTTCAACATTCATCGGCGTCGATTAACAATTCTAATAATTTTAGTGAACAAAAAAATAATAAGCCATCAATATAGACGAGCATTTCGTTAAGCCGTATAATAATATATTATAATGTAAGTTATAGCACGAAAGGTTATAAGGTCATAAGATATTTCGATAATTTCAAGTTTCAGTTCGGTGCGCGATGAAGATGGATGAAGCTGTTTCTTTGGCGACAGCTGCACTCTAGCTAGATGTTACCGGAAGAGTCGTTTACGTGTAAGTTCGTTTTTATATTATTACTAGGTATTTTACATTTGAATTTTAGATTTCAATTAAATATTTATTGCCACGGCGGAGAATCTGTTAACTGGGTGACGTAGAAGCATTAATACGTTTAATCCCAAAAGCGTAATGTACCTGTAAAATACTCGAGACCGAATAGTCCAAAGGCCGTCTTCGTTTCACCATGGCAAGTTTAATACGTACCTTTTTGCATAAACTATATGCCGGGACGCCGGGAATCACCCTAGGTTTGCACGAAGTATTTACAACAATATAATATTAATTATTATTAATATTTATGACTTTATATTTGATATACATTTATACCTACACTTCATATATTTTATTAGCATACTTACACCTTTTTTAGCTACCCTTACGACACTATGTTTTGCAATTATATATTTTACTATAATTATTATTTTTCATTATAATATAATATAACAATACACTTTAAATTAAGTTAGTTATATTGACTTAATTGGCAGTAGCAAAGAAATCGTAGTGAAAAATTCAGCCACGCTAATTTACGAATCTAAACCAGTGGGATTATCAGTAAATAGAGAAAACACTAAGGTAGTGGAACTATTGGGAAACGACCATGAAGCATTTGCAGTGGAACGAACGGTTTTTGAAAAAGTAGACTAGTTTAACTACCATCAAGAGTAATAATATGACTGGAGTATAGAAATAATAAACCGCATACACAAAGTGGAAAAGGCTTATTATGCATTATTAAAGTTTTTCAAAACCAAATTATTCTCGAGAAGGACAAAATTAAGACTATACATGACTGTAGTTAGACCGACGCTGACGTATGTCTGCGATGTGAAGACCATAACAGCGCAAATGGAGAAAAGATTACTCTCTTTTGAGAATAAGGTATTGAGAAAGGTTTGCGGTACAATATATAATGACGAATTAGGGTGTTGGCGAAGAAGAGCAAACGCCGAAATCCGGGAAATCACACTAAGCTCGAAGGTCACCAACGACATAAAATCATAACGATTGCAACGGTTCGGACATGCCACGCGAAGGGATGAATTAAAGGCTGTGAGGGCAGCCATAGAGTACCAACCAAGTGGTAGACCAAGAAAGTGACAGATTGATGGAGTATATCTGGTAAATCCTGAAATCTGGACGTAGAAGATTGAAAAGATGTTATCAAGAATAGGAAAAGATGGAAGGCCTTGACGATAGTGGTGAAGACTCTTGCAGGAGAGTTATAAAGCCAAGAAGAAGAAGACGTTTTTTCTGTTTGAAATCTTGAGTTGTAGTTTGCATTCTTTAGTAATTTTTTCTATTTTTTTTTTTGTTTTCTTAAATGCATTTGCCTGCAAGTACCCGTGTTCCCCTTTCAAATTTTTATATACTTAACTTTTTTTTGATCTTTTTATATAGATTTTTGAAACATTGATAACCTGCAGGGGGCATTTGCCCAATCATTCTTTAGTGGACAAATTATTGTTAATAGTATTTTCTGTTTACGAATCTGGTGATTATAGTTTGCATATCTTAGTGTTTGTTCCAACTGTATATTTACTCTTAATTTTTTTATTTTGCTTGCTTAATGTATTTACCTGCGGGTGCCAAAATATAATAGGTACATTGATCTGTATTTTTTAGACACGGTTAGGTTAGGTTTAGTTTACGTTTCCAAAAATTCTGCGCATATTCCGTTTCCAGTATTCCCCAGACATCTAGACTATTCCTTAGATCGGAAATTTCCTTGATTTCTAAGAAATTCCTTGATCAAGAGAATATTATGCAAATAATTCCCCGATTTTCAGGCAGTTCCCCGAATTCCAGACAATTCCCCGATTGACCTACTTATGCCAAATCTGGGAATATCTTGGAAATCGGGGAATTGACTAAATCTAGGAAATTGTCTGGAAATCAGTGAATTGCGCTGAAATCATTGAAATAATGAAATTTAAACTATCAATGAATTCTGCGCATTTGAATTTTTCCGAATTTAAATGTTAGTAGCACATTTAAGTGCTACGTTTGGCAAAGCACCCTTGTGAATTATACCCCTTCCACAGTATTTCGCAATTATCTTTAGTTATATTAATATACCAAGGATGCGAACCAATTTTTTTGGTTTTAGATTCGACTTAATTATGTTATGGCTTAGCTATGTTAGCTGTTCATAAAGAAATTCCAATAACAGCAGAAGAAGTTTTAAATGAATTGAACAAAAAATCAAGAAAACTAGATTTTGTTCTTTAATTTTTGAATGTATATTGTATATTAGTATAATAGTTTCTATATTAGCAATATAATATTTAAATCTATAAATAATTGAATTGTTGATTAAAAAACAAAAAAAAAATGGTCGTTAGGTAAAAGACTAGCTTCTTCAATTTTACTTGGTTAATGAGGATCTATCTCAGGCACTGTGTCATCGGCAAACTCCGCTACAACTGTATATTTACATCTAAATATATTATTAAACATATATAAGTATATAACAATAAGAATAGAAAGAGAAATATAAGAACAGCATTATTTGTAATTATAATACTTACATAGAACATGGATAATATACATAATATAATATAATATATTATATAAAGTTTACAAATATTTTAAATATCACATAATAATGATTGACATTGACTTATATATATATTTACACTAACTTTGGTATTAGTTTTTAAGTATTTTTTAAATTTAAATTTAAAGAGTTGAATATTTTAGGTCCTAGATAGTTAACGAATTTTTTACCTATATTTTTTTTTGCATAATTAATTTGTATTTTATGTGCTTTGATTTTACGCTTATTAAGTATACCATCCAATGAAGAATATTTTTTTAATGTAAAACATGTTGCAAATTTTTTTGTACAAAAGACTTACCGTTAAAACATTAAGTTCTATATGATATAGTTCTATATCTTTTTTGGATCCGGATTTATTTTATTTGTTAAGGCAGATACGAATTGCTTTATTTTTTGGTAGAGATTTTTTAAACATTGATATCCAGGGGGCCTCTGAATAATCATTCTGTAATGAACTAATCATTGTGAATAATGTTTTATGTTTAAAGATCTGTATATTGTAGTTTGCATTTTTTAGTGTTGTTTCTTTATTATTATACTATATAATTTTTTCTAAATTTTTTATGTTTTTTAAATGCATTT
>NC_042494.1:37902145-37903624 GCF_005508785.2 Acyrthosiphon pisum | reverse complement strand
CAATTTCCCAATTCGTATTTTATCGTTAAATGCTTCCAACTTCGAATATGTACACTGCCCCGCGCTTGCCGATACATTTAATATACTTTTAATAGGTACTCAAAATATAAATTTGTTTTTTAAGCTTTCAGTGTTTATTTTCTGGAATTTATTCAGAAAACTTTGATGAACTTGTTGAATTTTATCTCGATACTGATAAACTAACAGTTAAAAGCTTAAAGCTGAACTACATATATGGTATACCAAACTTAATAAGCATGTAAAATATCCAAAAAATTGTTTAGAAGCGTTGAGACAGTGTGATAAAGAAATATTTCCCAATATACATTTTCTATTAAAAATTCTATGCACTTTACCAGTTTCAACATCCACCCCCAAGAGAACTTTTTCTTGTCTCAAAAGATTGAAATCTTATCTACGAAACACAATGACTGAGGTATTTTCTGGATATTAAAATAAAAATGTATATCAATTTTTTTGGTTTTAGATTCGACTTAATGGCTTAGCTATGTTAGCTGTTCATAAAGAAATTCCAATAACAGCAGAAGAAGTTTTAAATGAATTGAGCAAAAAATCAAAAAAACTAGATTTTGTTCTTTAATTTTTGAATATATATTGTATATTAGTATAATAGTTTCTATATTAGCAATATAATATTTAAATCTATAAATAATTGAATTGTTGATTAAAAAACAAAAAAAAAATGGTCGTTAGGTAAAAGACTAGCTTCTTCAATTTTACTTGGTTAATGAAGATCTATCTCCCATATTTTCCGTGTGTAGGGGGTAACAATTTTTTTTCACCGGGGCTTAGAGGGTGTCAATTTTTTTATGCACCGAGGCGCAAAATGTCTAGATGCGGCACAGTGTCATCGGAAAACTCCGCAACAACTGTATATTAACATCTAAATATATTATTAAACATATATAAGTATATAACAATAAGAACAGAAAGAGAAAGAAAATATAAGAACAGCATTATTTGTAATTATAATACTTACATAGAACATAGATACTATACATAATATAATATAATATATTATATAAAGTTTACAAATATTTGCAAATTATTTCGAGTTAGAAATTCATAAACATTTTTCTTTTTAAATCTAAGATATGAAAATGTAATACAAGATTCCTTATAAGATTATCTACCTTTATCAAACAAAAAATATCTATTAGAAAGTCAAATTAAATTTTTATGATCGTTTGAAATTCAAATTTTTACAACATTGGATATTCACTCGATTTCTTATGTGGCGATTTCCTTATTTTGTTGTAATTCAAAAACGAATAACTGCAAATACATGAAAATTTTACTGAATGTTTATATTAGCATTTCCTATACACCATACAATTTTGAAAATATTTTGACTCTTTTTGAGCTGTTTACGGACATTTTCAGTTTTCAATTTTTTTAGTTTTTTTTTCTATGAATATCAATAAAGTTTTATCTGTTGGGCCAAAAAGTGTATAAATT
>NC_042494.1:37901151-37902095 GCF_005508785.2 Acyrthosiphon pisum | reverse complement strand
TCAAAAAAAATGTTAAAACACATGCTAGTCTTACTCAGCAATGGAGACGTTTGGTAAGTACTCGGGGTTAAGTCATACTTCCAAAAAACCTAAATTAGTTAGCAACAAAGAAATTGGCACACAGCCAACCGCTCGATCAAGAAGAGTAACTCAAATTGGAGGAAGAAAAACATTAACTGCGGGCAGATGTCCTAAATGGAAAAACGTGCCCGAGCATGGGTATAGTAGTAATAAACTTTCTTCCAGCCAATTACCTCGAAAACCATTTAATCCTTCACAATTGCCTACAAAAACAAAAAAAATGCCACATTCTTTAAATTTTTGTGTAGAAGCAAATAAATCTGTAGGATCTACACACAATGCTAAATGAATATTTTACTTTTACTTTTTGTTTATACTTAAGTGTTTTTGACTGATTGAATTATTTATTTTGGAACTATAACATTTTTATTGAATTTATTTTGACTATTTTGATTATTACACTTTTTATTTTTGACTAATAACTAATATGATTATAATTATTAATTTTATATTTTATACTTTTTACTTATATTTTATGTAATGTAGTCCATTGGATCTTACAACTCATGTATACTTTTTAAATAAATCTGTAGGAGCCATACATAGTGCTAAATGAATTTATTAATTATTAATATTGATTATTTTTATTTTTACTGATTGAATTTATTTTTTATTTATTTTAATGTAGTTAAGAGATATTTTTGACTAATAAGTTTTATGATTATAACTAATAACTATACTTTTATTATATTTATACTTTTTAGTCTATGTATGTAACTTAACCCTATTAAAGATAAGATTATTATTGTAAAACTAAAGAGAAATATTGTTAAAATACTAACATAAATAAAAACTGATTGTAATATATTGTGAATATTGTACTTTGTATCTTTGGTAATAATAATTGACATATGTAACAAGAA
>NC_042494.1:37900045-37901101 GCF_005508785.2 Acyrthosiphon pisum | reverse complement strand
CATTAAACAGTTATTTTTATAGTCATTTTAAGTACAAATTTGGACGAAATTACATATTAAAAACTAGGATAACTCTTTTAGTTATTTGTTGTGATTGTATAATATTATTCGTGGGTACTTGAAACTTCTAAAGTATACTATCATATATCTATGATTTTACCACGGTTTTTTGTTGATGTATAATGCGTTATAACTTATAAGTACCTAATAGATATTATGATATGATTAATTTGGAATTTATTATAGGTACCTATTATAGGTCAATTCTTTTTTAATACCATAGATAAGTATATATATGTCTAATACGTAGACTGATATACCGTCTCCGCTCAGAATCGTTTTTCTTATACAGTGATATTATATCATTGAATTCAAATTTAATACTGTCCATTATACAGTGACCCACTTCTAACCTACTGTACAGCAGAGCGACATCCACTTACCCACCTTTTTTTCAAATGTCATTGTAACAATATAGTAGGAGCCTTGTATTAAATTTCCAAGTATTTTTATTCAACAAATAATGTTTTATTGACATTCATAGAAATAAAAACTAATTAAATTGGAAACTGAAATTGTCCGTAAACAGCTCAAGACAAATCAAAATGTTTTGAAAATTTTATCATGTATAGAAAATGGAAATATAAACAACCAGTGAAAATTTCATGTATCTACAGTCATTCGTTTTAAAGTTACACCAAAACCCAAAATCAATTTTCTCGAAAATAGATTTTGCGTAAAAATTCCCGTTTTTCCTTAATTTTTCTTTTGTTTTTCACGGCGCTTTTGAAAACTATTATATAATAAACTATTTATCGGCTTTTTAAAGTGGTCGTAGTCGTAGATGCCAAGGCCAGGGTAAAACATAACCCTGGTCCCATGCGAGGCAACGTAAAACCTAAATTACAAAAATAATAATAAAACGTAAATTTCAAAAAAAAAAAATCAAAAAAACAACCAGAAAAAATGCCTTAAACAACCAATCAATTTCAAAAGCAGGGGTTAGGAAAACATGATATTTGGAAAACACCACCCATAAAAAACATCCTTTAAAAA
>NC_042494.1:37898913-37899995 GCF_005508785.2 Acyrthosiphon pisum | reverse complement strand
TTCTTTTTTACGCCTCTTTGGACCTATGATCATAATTTAAGTATATTAAGTATATATTTAATATATAAGAAGTATCAATGGCAAGATTAGTATTACCTTGATGTGAGTTATCAATTGAAATATCATTTTCTGAACAGAATATTTTAATTTCAGCCCACAGTTCAGAGAAATGTTCATCTGACCGATTATTTTCGAGGGTACGAATTACTCCTTTCACCAAATTACCAGATTTGCCTAGAGTTGTCCCCTTTGCCTGAAGCTGAACACTTAAAATATTTATTGATAGTAAGACTTCATGCAAGATGAACAAATAAACAGTAAATTTAACATGTACAATTGTTGCACGTACACCTAAAAATTAATGTAAATATTTTAAAAACTGAAATGAAAAATATTGAGATATTCATTATTTAATTTTATAACATACCAATTGCATGGGCAACGTCTTTAGATTTTTGTTCATTTATTTCCTCGTCCAAAGATTTTAGAATAGCTTGATAATTTGTAATAAGAGCTTTGCAACTTTTATATCGACATACCCATCTGGTTTCACTAAGCTGTGCTTGCCTAAATTTTGCCTGGACACCTCCAACTGACCCAGACATAACTGAGGCTCCATCATAAGCTTGGCCAATAATAGGGATGTTATTTAAATTTGAGGAGTTAATGAAGTTTAGTAAAACATCAACCAATGAATTGGCATTCTGGTTTTTAGAAACATCATGAAATTCAATAAACCTTTCAACTACTTTCAAACCATTTGCATATCTTATACAAATTGCCAACTGCTCTTGTTTATGACATCTATTAAACATTTATTATAATTATAACTTATTAGAGACTAGAGTAGTTTTATAAAAATATTGAGTACATTACCTAGCTTCGTCACATTGTATACTAAACATGCCACATTCTCTAATTTCTTTAATTATATTATTTTTCAAATTTGAAGCACAAATAGCTATTAATTCATTTTGTATGGCCCAACTTGAATAATTTTTTTTTTGAAAATTATAAACTTTACCAAAGTCTGGATTGTGTTTGGCAAATAAAGAACACATTTCTTTAAAATTTCCTATTTA
>NC_042494.1:37892881-37897268 GCF_005508785.2 Acyrthosiphon pisum | reverse complement strand
CGACCCCTTTATGATTTTATTCGCGTTCCCAGCTAAATTTTAAACCGTTCCCGCCGCGGCCGAGATAACGTGCATAACGTCTTATTATATTTATTATAATATAGGTACTGTAGGTACTGCGTTATGACTCATGTGTTATGTGCACTCATTTTATTATATTGTTGTTAGTAGTGTATTTTTTTTTCGCGTTTTTTTCGTATTAAGTTTTTCACATACTCAGAGTTTTACCGCCTTTAATAAGTCTGATTATAAATTTGCCCGTTATTCCCGTTAGCATATAAGCATACCATACATTGCTAGAGACCCACAAGAAATCGAGCGCTCTCATTGGCCGTATTACATTGTGATAACATTATACAATTATCAATATTCAATGTTTTGAAATTATATGTTTTTTTTTGAAACTATATTATTTACGGTATTATTTACAAAAAAATAAAAATATGATTTATCCAGCATCATTTAAACATGAAATTGTCAAAGAAGACGATGTTAATATTATTTTAAGGTGTGACGCAAAATCTATTCAGGATATTAATGTATGGGTTGCTGAGTTAGGTAGACTTAATTATATACATTGGAACGTTCGTTCGACTATTCCAAATGGGCAGCGAATTAAGTGTTCGTAAGTATTTTATATTGTATTCACTGAATAATAAACTATGTATGTCATAGGAATCCCAACTAAAATAATTTGAACATTTTTCAGCAAAAAGTTTGTTTGTCAACACAGTGCTTTTCAGAAGCCTAGTGCATTAGCAAACCAAAAAGGCTTGTCCAAAAATGCAGAGTGTCCAGCAAGCTTAAAAGCTGTTATTAAACTGGACACAGTATCTACGAGGAAGAAAGATCCATTTATTAAGGTATTCACATTATACAATTAAGCTTATAATTAATGTTTTTGTTTTTTTTGTTTAGCTTGTGAATTAGTGAATTCTTCCAGATCATCTCTGGTGATATATTATCCTATTATTATTTAAAATTTATTGTGAGTATATCTTGTAAATTCATTTTTGTAATGAGTTCTTTTTACAGGTTCCTAATACCTAATTGTTATATTTGTAAAAAAAAATTAATTCTACATTTTTACAGATTTGTCAATGGGTAATAATACAAAAAGTTAAGTCGTTGTAAAGTTAAGCCATAACACTTGCAAGCTCTTAAAACATAAACAATTTAAATTATGTCTGACTAATAAAAATAAATAGTTTTTTTTCACAGGTTCCTAATAAGTGTTATATTTGTAAAATAAAAATTAATTCTACATTTTTACAGATTGGTCAATGGGTAATAATACAAAAGTTAAGTCGTTGTAAAATTAATCCATAACACTTGTATGATTTTAAAGTATAAACAATTTATAAAATAAATGTATTAAATAATTACTTTTAATGTGTGTTCATTATTTATTAACAAACTATACATTCTCTATGGTATTAACGTTACATTTATCAATCAATGATGTGATTTAATAATTAACAACACTTAATACAAATATCAAATTCATTGTATTATTCAATTACATGTAACATAATATTTGAAAATAAAAATATAAGTTTAAAAATAGTAATAATAATACAATAATTCATACATTAGTTAACAATAAATATTTAATATTTATATTACAGAAATTTGGTTTTATGGAAACAAATGTGAATTACATGTTTGGATTGTGATTATTTTAATGTACTTAGTTTAATTTGTGAAATAAAAATGAATTCTACATTTTTACAGATTGATTGACAAGTCATAGTAAAATAAGACCATAACATTTCTAAGATTTTAAAATGTAAACAATTTATGTTATGTCTGTCTGATAAAAATAAATTGGTACTTTAAATTTGTGTTCATTATTTACTAACAAATAATACAGACTATATTGTATTACACTGTTTCTGGTATTGTATTACACTGTTTCTGGTATAGTATTGTAAACAATACATCCACAATATTTTCCACTGTATATTATACTTTAATGATGTGATTTAAAAAATTAAAATTAACAACACTTAATATGTACTTAACAATTGGTAATAAGCAATAATAATACAAGCTTTACAATAAATAGATATTTAATATTTATATTACAGAAAGGTTTAGTATGTTGTATAGAAATATATAATCATCATACCCATACTATAAAATCTGCTGAAAGTCTCAGATTTATTCCGGCTGGTGATGATTTAAAAAATATGTTTTATGAGTATTTTGATTCTGGAATGGGTATAACTGAATCACAAAAATATCATGAACAATTATTGGAGTTAAAAGAGGATTTCACGTTGGAACATTTTGCTAATGGAGGCATTAATCCATGTTATCGTACGGTTCGTTTTTGGTATGATGGTTGGAGAAGTTTGAATTTAGGTCCACGTAGTGGTGTTGGATTAATTGAGGTAAATATCCAATTATAGCAATAAAGAATAGTATACTTACATAATATTAGATACAGATAATACAAATAAGTAAGGTTAGCATACATATTAATGTAGCTTTATTATTTTAATTTTAATATAGAAACTAAAAGAAAAACAAGAAATATACAGTAAAAATGGCATTACTGTTTTATTCAAAGAAAATCCATTTGCTGTAATTGTATGATTGTACAAGAAAATGACTATGAATTTTTAGTGCCAAGTGAACAAGAACAAACATTATTATATTATGTTAATATTAAATGTGGTCTTTGTTCATGTTCTAGTGCCTTGGCTGGAAAGTTTTGTAAACATCAGTATGCTATTTTTCAATTTTTTAATATTAAATCTGATAATTTTCCTTCTATAACTGCTACAGACCGTTTTAATATAGCTAAAGTTGCCTTTGGAGAACAAGTCTTGGATAAGTCATTTTATGATCCATTTTTAAAAGTAGAAGCTGTAATAGAACAAAGAAATGAGACAGAAATTAATAATACAAATATTAATAACGATAAAAATGTACAAAAATTAAATTTAATAGAACCCATACCAAGTTCCAGCTCAGAATCAAATGATAGCAGCAAATTTGAAAATGTATTAAGCTTATTAAACCTGTGTAATACTTCATATGGGTCATCGTCTACGGGAATAAAAAAATTAGAACAAAGGCTTAAAAAAATTAAAAGCAAAGGGCAATGGGAAAATTTTTTACATACAGCAGGGAATTGTGTACCATTGAGAAATAGAGATGGTGCAACTATTAAGGTTCAACCTACCACAATAGCTCGACGAAGTGCAGGTATAACAAAAGGTAGCAAACGGTTATTAGCTGGTAGACCTCCATTAGGAGAAAATGTTGCTAAAAAAAGGAAAAGAAATTTGAACCAAAATATTAATTGTAATCAACCTAATGCTAAAAGTCACGGTTCACTTTAAATACCTATTTGTAATTTTAAAATTTTTTTTTTAATTTTTAGTATTTTAAAACTGACTATAATATGTATCTATACACTTAATTCGAATTTGAATTTTAACTAGAAAACTTATACTATTATTATTATGAACTGTAGAAATTGATTAGATGTACATACCTATACATGTAATTTGAATTTTAACTTGAGAACTTATATTTTATTATTATTATGAATTGTAGAAATTGATTAGATGTACATACCTATACATGTAATTTGAATTTTAACTTGAGAACTTATATTTTATTATTATTATGAATTGTAGAAATTGACTTGATGTACATACCTATACACGTGATTTGAATTTTAACTTTAACTTGAGAACTTATATTTTATTATTATTATGAATTGTAGAAATTGACTTGATGTACATACCTATACACGTGATTTGAATTTTAACTTGAGAACTTATATCATGTATTCATGTATGAACTAGAAAAAGCATTTTTCATTAGTGTTAGTTTGTTATTTGTTAGTTTTCATTTGAAAATATTGATAATCATGTTGTCATATTGATAAGATTATCATGTTATCACAAATGTAATAGGACCAATGAGAGCTCTCAATTTCCTATGGGTCTCTAGCAATGTATGGTTTGCTTATATGCCACCGGGGGGTTTGGGGGTCTCCCCCAACGACGCTCGGAGAGCTAGTCCTTATATATAAAGCAGAAACCCGAGGGCGCCGCCTATGTATAAAATCTCAACTAGCGTAGTGGAGAACCAATGAGAAAATTCCGTCTCCCGGGCGGGCGGTCTCCCGGCGGCGGCGGAGCCGTCGCTGCGCAATCACTACCGTCTTATCACTTTTTGCGATTTTTTTCAAAATTTTTCGACATTTCGAGTTTAAACCCCCCGTGGGGCCTCGGGGGGCCCCGTTCGGACCTTATTCGCCTTCCCCGCTAGATTTATAGGACGCGCGCGGACCGTACTTTTTTCCCGTCGGCCCCGCCGCCGCCGAGATCGCGTGCAAACCGAGCGCCGCCGTCCCGCGTGTCGG
>NC_042494.1:37891824-37892831 GCF_005508785.2 Acyrthosiphon pisum | reverse complement strand
AAGATTTTGATTTGATACACTTAAAAACTATAATAGAAAAAAATGTTTATCCCAAATGTATACAAGTTATTACAGGTAATTTATCGACCTTTTTTAGTATATTATAACTAAAATTAATTATAAAATAGTAATGAAGAATGTATCAATTTTAGGTGGCACTCACACTACCAATTAGTTCTGCAACATGCGAACGATCGTTTTCTGCTTTACGCAAGATAAAGTCATGGCTTAGAGTTTCAATGGGCCAGGAAAGATTAACGGATTTGTCAATTCTATATATAGAAAAAGATTTGACAAAATTAATTAATGTTAATAAAGTTATTGACTCATTTGCAGAAAAAGACAGGCGTATTAATCTTGTATAAACTTATACATAATTCTTATTTCTGTAAATTGTAAAACTTATGGCTTTTGTATTAATTTTCAAAAATTTAATAAACTAAATATTCAAGGTTAAATTGTTATAAAACATTTTTGCTCGAAAAACTAAAAAGTCATTAATGCCTCATAGTTATAATTTAATTTTAATTTAAGAAAATTGCAGAAAATGCAGAGCTTAAGCACCCTCAGTTTTTTTATTGAAATTGCGCCTATGTGTGTAGCAGTTTGCTTTCTGTGTCCGCAATTACATCCTGGCGAGTCCCTTAGTCCCCATTTGTGGAGCATGTGTCCTGTTCTTCCGTGTCCCGTTCGAAGTCTATTTAATGCTACCCAATCTCTTCTCGGGAGGTCAGAGCCCGGAACTCCTTCTGTTGGGTTATTGATTAGGTTGAGTTTGTGCTTCCACGCAGTGTACCCCGGGCAACGTCTTAGACGGCAAAAGATTTACCAAACTTGGCCATCGTACTGTCCTAGATCTCACGATGACATATAACATTCAACCTACTAATCACAATATAATTAACAATTTATACCTACATATGTACTTTAATTAGAAAATAATTATACTTTTAATAACTATATGTGTTAAGAATAATGATCATAAAATTTGATGCAACACTAAATTG
>NC_042494.1:37890672-37891724 GCF_005508785.2 Acyrthosiphon pisum | reverse complement strand
GAATAATGTTTTATGTTTAAAGATCTGTAGATTGTAGTTTGCATTCTTTAGTGTTGTTTCTTTATTATTATACTATATAATTTTTTCTAAATTTTTTTGTTTTTTAAATGCATTTGCCTGCAGGTGCCCACACCCCCCTTAAATTTTTTTTTATCAATTTAACTTGAATTGATTTTTTAAACATTCATATCCAGGTGCCCTTTGAATAATTCTTTAAGAACTAGTTTTCGAAAATAGTTTTTCCTGTTTAAGAATTTGGATTAAATTGGTTAATCTATTTATAGCGTGTGTTCCTACCTATTGTTTCTTTTGTTTTTATAATTTTTCCTAAATTTTTATTTTGTTTTCAAAAATTTATTTGCCTGCAGGCGCCCACACCCCACTTTCAATTTTGATTTTACAATGATGTGTGTTTTTTTTTTTTTTTTTTTTTTTTGTGTCTGACGACAACTTTTGGAGCAGTAAAAATGCTTCGATTTTCAAAAGTTGTACCTTTTCTGAAAGGAAAGTGAATCTAGTTGGTACTTTGGGGGGTCAAAAGTGAAAATTTCCCAATACTTTTCAAAAGCGGCAGGAAAAACCTTAAAAAAATAACGGAAAAACGCGAATTTTTACGCAAAACCAATTTTTGACAAAAACGAAAACTTAATTTTACTGTAACTCAAAAAATAATTATTGTAAGCACTTGAAATTTGCAACAGATGTTTATATTATGTTTGTCTATACAGGGTTAATTCAAAGTGTTTCGACTTTTTTTGAGCTATTTATAGACAAATGAAATTTTCAATTTTTCTAAGTATTTTTTTTTAAAATAACGATAAAAAATTTTTGGTTGGATAGAAAACTTTGAAAATTTAATACAAGGTTTCTTATAAGTTGTTCTCACAGTGATAAAAAAAAATCCAAAATCGTTAGTCACAATTTTTTTTTATAAGTGCTTAAAGTTTAAATTTATACGAAATATGTCAAAATTGCGAAAATTTGCAAGTAATTTTGTGGTTGAAAAATCGTAAAATTTTTTTCTTTTATAACTAAGCTTCTAAAATTTGGTA
>NC_042494.1:37875994-37890472 GCF_005508785.2 Acyrthosiphon pisum | reverse complement strand
TTACAATAGCAGTTGCAAAATAAAAGGAATACATTGTCACAATTTTTATTTATAAGCATTTAAAGTTCAAATTTTGACAACATATTATGTAAAAATCACGAAAATTCGTAAATTATTTTATGCTAGAAATTCATAAAAAATTTTCCTTTTATATCTAAGATTTCAAAATTTAATACAAGGCTCATAATATATTTTTACAATAGCAATTGAAAAATAAAAGAAATATATAGTCACGATTTTTTTTTTATAAGCATTTAAAGTTCAAATTTTGACTAAATACGTAAAAATTACGGCAATGTTCAAATTATCTTAGACAGAAATTCATAAAAGTTTTTCTTTTTAATTCTAAGATTTGGAAATTTAATACAAGGCTCCTAACATATTTTTACAATAGCAGTTGCAAAATAAAAGGAATACATTGTCACAATTTTTATTTATAAGCATTTAAAGTTCAAATTTATACGAAATATGTCAAAATTGCGAAAATTTGCAAGTAATTTAGTGGTTGAAAAATCGTAAAAATTTTTTCTTTTATAACTAAGTTTTTAAAATTTGGTACAAGGTTCTCCATAAGTTTTTCTTTAAAAATAATATATCCTAGACTGACAAATCATCTCCGTTCAGAATCGTTTTTCGTATACAATGATATAATATCATTGGATTCAAATTTAATTCCATCCATTACAGTAACCCACTTGTAACCTACTGTACAGCAGAGCGACATCCACGACTTACCCGCCTTTTTGTTTCATGAATATCACCAGTTGATTTTTTGTTGAGATTATTTAAACATTGATTATTTAGTGCACTCTAAAATTTAATAATCATTCTGTAATGAACTAATTCTTGTGAAAAGTTTTTTCTCTTTTAGAATTTGGATTAAATTAGATAATTTCTTTATAGCGTGGGTTCCTAAATAAAATGGAAAATTATATCGGTATAACAAATATTTTAAACTATTATCGCAAAAAAATTTCTTTACTTTATACCGGTATTCGTTTTAAGGGGAAATTTATACCGGTATGGACCAACGAAGTTCTGGAGCGTTTACATATTCTCTACTCTTTACATTGTGATTAAAGCCCCTTGTAAGATATTCATAGGCAAAAGAATATTCAGTATTCCGGCTGCATGCCTTATCCGAATAATTAATTTATAAATGCCATATGGTAATGAAATAAATGTACGGAAGCTATGTTCATTCTTCACAGACATCATTGAGATCATTGATACATCGTTAAATAATGTTCTATCTTTCTTGGTCAGTTCTTACTGTCCTCTAAATGACTTTAATTTTGAAACTAGTAATTTTATTAATTGGTCATGGTATACGCTACAATGGTTAGGTGTTAGCGCGATGGCATAATGCACACATGTTGTAAGTGCAAAAATTGGAAAATGAGTTATTTCCATGATATAAAAACAATAGGTATGATCGTAACTTTTTGACGGTCAGATCCTTCGGTAAGCACGTGACGTAGCATAGTGTATAGTAATAATAATTTAATGACAATATGATAATACGGGTAAGCAAGTGACATATTGCGCGAACTTGGGACCAAATCTGGACTTTTGCGATCATACCATGTTATTTATATCATGGTTATTTCAATTTGCATGGTGTTCTTGATTACAACTGTATTCTGTGTATTGTGTACAAATATTGTATATATTATAGGGAGTATCCAAATTCACCCAAAATATTTTTGTCCCAATGTACAATTTTCCCAATTTTGGAATAAAAGTTAATTGAGAGGAATATTGTATATAATGTTGTTCTATGATTGTAAGTGTAAAGCACGGACTACTACAGTAGTAGTCCGTAGTGTAAAGCATAGAGTATACTCTATGGTGTAAAGTACATAATATTATTGGTTTGCTAGAGGTCAGTGACGTTTGTTGTAGTGCATGTGATCTAAGTGATAATATCTATGATAATATGAAATCACAATATTGTTGTTCTCCTGAACTATCATGAAAAATCGAAAATGATGGTTTATGTGGATACCCAGCAAAATAGTTAGCGCCGCAAGACCGACACTACTAATAAGTTATAGATTGATTTAGCTTGGTGTGAGTACTTTTCAATTTTATTCTATATTTTTACGCTGTGTATGCCTTTTTTTTTCACCAAAAATACACTTATTACTGGACAGCCATTAATTACTGTTACAGTGACTAGTCGCCATTGTTTATTTCAACAAAAAGTAAAACAAAAGTACTAGTTACTACCTACCTACTAAATACTAATAACAACTATTTACGATATATATTTTCCTATATTCTTCTACCGCATACTTAAGCCTGTTGTGAAATTATTGAATCATTCAGGTTACTTTCTTTGTTGATTGTAAGGTATATGCAAATCCCAGTTGGGCTACATATAAACCAGGAAAATAATTACAGGAACCAGTATTTATTTACTATATTATTATTTAAGGATGGTAGGTATTACACAGTATTTTTTTGGAATGATATATTTATAGTTATCATAAGAACTAATATGATATAAATCAGTAAAATAAAATTCTGTAATTCTGTTAGTAAGAAACAGTAGTGATTATGATAATATTATTAGGTACTTGGAACTGCAAAAATCAGGACCAACGTTAAATAAGAATCTAATTTTACAGGATGGGTACCTATTGATTGGGAGAATATTACACAGTTCAGGACTGTATTTTTTGGTAAAATATGATTCTTATTTATTACCTGTCCTGAAACATACAGTGCTGTTTAATATCAGTCCTCATTTTAGAGACTTGAATTATTATTGTTCCAGATTTGATTCCTAAAATTTATTTTACCGTTTTATATTATCCTGGTTTGTATAATTTCGGTCAATATTATATACCAGTTCAATATAATACTTATTCCTGTATAATATGTACCATTCTTAAATTATATAATTTTTTGGAAATAATATTCCATACAAAAACAATCTCAAGTATTTTTTTCTGTTAAATGATATCTTCATGAATATTATATCCCCCTCCCGTGAGGAAGTAACACTATATTGCCTATAATATTTAATATACCTATATATTTTAATGACATTGTCCATGTTTATGCTCTTAGGCACAGCATGATCATATGAAATCCGTACTCTCTTACCTCTACTGTAATGGGAGAACATTACCAACATTTTTTTGAAGTGAGTTAATCTTTAATTATATAACAGAATGTAAGATTTTTTCATCAAATATGCATTAATATATTATTGTGGTTCTTGATTTTGTAATTTTAGAATCATAATAGTATTGACCAAATACTCGAACCAAGATGTCCTGGCTACTATTGTGGTCGACTAGATTTAGGTAATGGACGTACAAGTGATTGTGGTTCGTGTCCTTCGGGTACAAAAGTGAATTCAATTCATATTTGTCAACAATGCACAGATTCTCCTTCATCATATGATTTCATGTACCTCTTATTCATGGCGACAGTGCCTTTATTATTTCATGCTGTGTACATAGATCTTTCTTTGTCATCAATATTATGGGCATTCAAAGGAAAAAAGTATCTATTTTTTAATTTCTTTTTTAAAGATTGTTTTAATTTATTAATATTTTCATCTTATATTTTGACTGCCAAATTAATTATTACATTTTTATTACAGTGGAAATTCTCAGAAAAAAACTAAAACAAAAGTTGTCCTAAATGTATCAGCAATATTGGAAATATTTATTGCAGCGGTTTCAGCAGTCCTAATTGTTGATCCTATTGGTCAACTATGGATTCGATCATGTCGTACACAATGGCTATCTGATTGGTACACCGTTTTGTATAATCCAACACCAGATTACCGTGAATCATTACGATGTACTCAAGAAGCTGTATATCCATTGTATGTCTTATTTATATTTTATGCCATCGATTATAAATGATTATACCTGTTACATAATTTCAATAATATTTGCCATGTGTATTCAAATATTACTTTATGACATATTTTTATTTTTGGTAAAAAATTTTCAGGTATTCCATGGTTTTTATTTTTTATTTGGCTTGTATAATTGTTTTGCTCACGATACGTCCATTGTTGTCTGCTTATTTCAATCTTAACAGAGGGGCCTATTTGAAAACTATTTATGCCGGATTATATTTTTTCCCTATAGCAGCTATAATTCATGCGTTCCTAGGAGGTATTGTTTGTAAGTATATTTTAAAACATTTTATTTTAAGTATGTGTTATTTAAATAATATACGTTTATTTTTATTAGATGTCACATTTCCTTATATTGTAATTGTTGTTTCTGTAATATCAAGTGCGATTCATTTTGCTACAGAAATAAATCAGGTATTACATTTTAACTGTTTCATTAAAATAATAAATAATACTATTTTAAATTCTATAGTCTGCAAAGTATTTGATTGTGAACACTGTATGTGTACCAAGAAACATACTGATTGTAGCTGTACATTGGGTCAGTCATGGATTTGGTATTGTTGCCATAACTCAGTTGGAAAATCCACCAGTTGACTATGCTTTATTGTTACTCATTCCTTTACCAACCCTTTTTTATATAGCAACTACACGCATAAGTGAACCATCAAAAATTCTTGTATTATGAATGGTGAGTTAATTGTTGAAATTAAAAAAAAAAAAAACAAGTGTACAATTATTAACTATATTTTTATACTGTATATATATTGTTATTTATGAAATAAAAAAAAATCATTATTTATAATAAATAATCCAATGAATTTTAATATTATATTTTTAATTTCTGAAAAACTTTATGCATTAATAATAAATAAAATGATTAATTGCATAAGTAGTAAGTCAGTTTTTAATGGAATTTAGACTATTAAAGCATATTTAGTGATAATCTCATAATTTCATAACAATAATATAACATCACACTTTATGTGCAGCTGATTTACTTGGAATGTACCAAATTGTATTTGTAAATATCTTAGTACTTATTGATATTATGTTGAATGTTCTTTTAAATTGGCAATCTCAAGTTTGCAGATAGACATTCTAGCTACTGTAAATTGTATACATATTATAAACTATTATAAAACTATATAAACAACCAAAGTTCTTGTATCATTTATTTAATTATTTGTGTCACCATATTTAATGTTTTTAAAAGTTTTCTGCATAAAAGATTAACTCTGTGTTTGATTAACACATACTTGGATTTAAATGAATTACAACCAAATAATAGCTGATCTTTGAACCATGATTTATGGAATAGTTTTTGTACAAAATAGTTGTAATATTTTTATCCTCATAATCACCATAATATCTTTTAAACATATTTGCATTGAATATTATTTTTAGTTAATACAATTTAATAACTCGGAAACTACTATTTAAATTTTTGATGTATGCCTGTTAAAATGTAGAAAAAATCTATTAGGCTAACAATTTATGGTAGAAAAGATTAATGGAAAAATATGATTAGACTATAAAACAGCTTCTCAATTTATAATTAAAGGAAAAAATTATGATGAGCATGCTTGATATGGATCATTGTGCATACTACCTATATAATATTTTCATCTATATTCTATTCATTATATTCTCTATATAGTTAATAAAGATATAGATAGGCTATAGATATATTGATCATAGACAAATTAATTGTGTCAACTATTTACTATTATGAATTCAATTGCATAAAAAAAAATTCTAGGTGGATAGGTGTTTTTGAATGGGTATGAGAACTCATAAGTTATGACATAACAATATAAAATACAAGCTCTTCTATAGACTACAAAATAATGGACATTTTTTAGAAGCTTTATCTTAATTTAAACAATATAAATATGTTGCCACGAGAGAAAATTAAGAACAAGTTTATGATATCATTGCTCTCTCCAATTCTCATATTATATTATATATCATTCTGTATTAGTACCATTATACTTCTACTTATACAATTAAGCATCACTGATATATAAAAATATTTTTATATACCTGTGTTTAAAATTATTAATTATCAATTATCAATAATATTTAAGAAAGTATAAACAATAAAAATTCATCAATGTTTAAACCAAGGGTTATTTCTGGTAGTAACTAGTAACTAGAGAATTTTTTCAAGCTGTTCATATCAATATAATCATATTTTTTATGTTAATGTGTAAAAATTCCTTTCTGATAAGGTCCTAGATAGAATAGTCCATAGTATTTTTTAAGGACCATTAGACATTAGTTGTATACTTGAATGCCTAAAGTATATGGTTCAGCGTTCATTAATTGAGATTGAATGCTTGTATAAAGGCTTAAAGCTCATAATATATAAATGCTTCATTATAGACATTTTAAGTTATAATACCTAGATTGTTATAAACTTATAAATGTATTATAATGTATAATACTATTCATGAACTATAAGATATTAAATTTAAAGATGTTCAAGTCTAACATGTTACTGTAGTTGCTTAATATGCAATTATGCAACCCTGCATTAAACATCATAATAATATTACATTTCTGGTCACGATTATAGACATGCATAAGTACAAATCACAGACTTCTATGCTACCATATTGTTCTATGATATTATAGAAGTCTGTGGTACAAGTATAATATCTTTAATCGTGTTTATGGTATGTCCTCCTTATCAGTCATCATTACTTATCATCTTCGACGACCGCAGCTGCCGCCTGGGAGAACTGTCCGGACTCCGGTTCTCGGGTACTATAGTACTCGTACCACAGAATAGATTAATCTACAACTACTACAACACTGTGCTCATACTATATAGTATATACTATATATGTCTATATATTATAATACGTTAGACGTACTTCGTTTCATTCCGTGCAGTCCGGTCCGCCGGCGGCCCACAACCAAAACCGCACAGTGCGGCAACGTGGCACGAGAATTCCATCCGTGTGCGGATTGCTTGCGTGCGTGCGCGTGTGCGTGTGTCAGTGTCAGACTGTCACTGTGTGTGTATCTGTGTTGACGCCCGAAATTTTTTGTTATTCCGTCACACACGACACATTACATCAATATAAGTACTACATAAAAGATCGTCTGGCTTTTAGGTGTACGCGAAATTTGTTTCCTTCTTTTTAGCGGTCGTTCTGTACGTGCGCAGTGTTTTTTTTTTTTAATTTCGTCCCCTCCCCACCCACACCCGCAGTACGCGCCGGCCGAGCCGAATTACATGTAGCGTAGTACCTGTGCGTCTCGCACACGATTTTGTGATTTTCTTGTATGTTTTGGTTTTGATTTTGATTTTCTGTCCGGTTTTTCATTCACAATTGCGTTCTGTCATTTCTTTCTATCGACGTCGGTCAGTGTGTGTTAGTTCACCGGGTACACGGTTCGAAGACCGCTGCAGGGCAGCATTCGAGTGCTGCGAGTTGCGAGAACACTTTCCGAGTGCTCTGTGCTGCTTACTTATCAGGTAACTGAAACTACTCGGAGAAATTACTAATTATATTTAATAATGATACTTTAATTGCGTTTTATATCGTCGTCTCGTCCAATGTGTGCATGTGTGTGTGTGTAATTGTGGTATGCACATCGGCCATCGACTGTACGTCTTCCTGTTTCGTTGTCTTGTGACAATATTGGTTTTTTTTTTAGTGTACACATAGGAGTCTTTCCATAGCGGCAACATGCAGACCATCAAGTGCGTGGTTGTTGGTGATGGAGCTGTTGGTAAGACTTGTCTGCTCATATCGTACACGACAAACAAGTTTCCTTCAGAATATGTACCGACTGTAAGTACGCATTACTTTACTATCAATCTACAGTATTATTCATACTTGGGTAGATATTATAATCTATAAATATTATTTTCATTCGACCAAATTATTTTTTTGGTAAATACCTTCACAATAATTTGTTTGTGATGCAAACATACATTAAATATAAGGTATGTACATAAATAATATGAAAACAAACAATTGTTAGTAGGTATACATATAATAATTAATAGGTATCCCACAATAAATATAAATCAATATAAAAAATTAAAAATATAAATTATAAAAATTATATTAGGTAGGTAGGTACATTACAAATTAATCATATTTTCATTTAAGGTTCCTATTTCCCATAAGTATTAATACAACTAAATGTTAGTTAACCGTTTTTATACAATTAATAAACATTTAAAAGAAAGAAACTACTAAGTATCTATTAGTAGGGTTATAACATGTATACTAGTATACTATGTACAATGACTATAATATAACCTTTAAACTTTTTATCTTAATATGTTATGTTTGATTTGATATTATTTATTCATTCATTAATCTCTATATTGTCAATACATTTTTTTAATTGATTTTTATGTTTTTAATTCTTATATATACCTAATAATAAAATTTAGGTATTCATAATAGAAATAAATATGTGTCCCAAACAATGTTTATCTTCTTCTATAGATTTGTTAGACTGGATATGATATCACCCACCAACGATGATTAAATTTCCTATACAGATAATTATGTTACCATACGTGCATGTAACAAAATGTATACTAATTAAAAAAAAACTATTTACATTAACAAGTACATTTTGTTTAAGGTTTTTGACAATTATGCAGTGACCGTTATGATTGGCGGAGAGCCATACACATTAGGTTTATTTGATACAGCAGGTAAAATAATTATTCAACATTGAAATAGTAATTTTTCAATTTATTTTACTCTAAATTGTTATGCTTGTATTTTAATGAATATTAGGTCAGGAAGATTATGATCGCCTCAGACCTTTGAGTTATCCACAAACTGATGTGTTTCTTGTTTGTTTCTCCGTGGTTTCACCATCTTCGTTTGAAAATGTCAAAGAAAAAGTAAAAATATCTTAATGTAACTAAGTTGTTAATTATTGAATAACCAACATGTATTTCTCAGTGGGTTCCAGAGATAACGCATCACTGTCAAAAAACACCATTCCTGTTGGTTGGCACACAAATAGACCTTAGAGAAGATGCCACAACTGTAGAGAAACTAGCCAAAAATAAACAAAAATCAATATCATCTGAACAAGGAGAGAAGCTAGCTAAAGAACTTAAAGCTGTAAAATATGTTGAATGCTCAGCACTTACACAAGTTAGTACATTGAAGTTTTGATATATTTAATTGAAATTGATTGAAAAAATTAACTATAACATATGTAATCGATGGTAAAAGGAAATGCCATTGAAACCTCTGAATAATGGACATTCCCAGTCACTAAAATTGTGACTGATATTCTGAAGGGGTTCAGTTGAGAATTAGAACTAAGATTATGTATAAATGTACTTAACTGTTTTTACAAGTCAATTTTTATTAAAGCCAATAATTATTTTTTGTGATCCGTAAAAAAAACATATATTACTATATGTAATATGATTTAATACAAATAATTGGCTACTTTGGTTTGTTTAAAATCATTTCAATTAATTTATATTATAATTTGAACAATTATTATTAGCTAACGTATACTTCTATGATATGTTTGAAATATAATGTTATTTCAACACATTAGTTTGTTTAACAAATCTTATAGCTGTTTATTATTTAAAAAAACTATTCACTCTATTTTTAACTGTACACAACACTAACCAGTGGTGTAGCCAGGGGCTTGGGTGTTTAATACTCCTTTCTCTATTGCCATATTTTCCCATGATAAATGTATTTATATACATTTATATACGAAAACTGTAAAAAAAACTTGGTTTAATTTATACTTCACCCCCTCCTCCCATTTAATTATCCTGACTACTGACATCCCAAATTATCCTCAAAAAGTATTTATTTTCTCTATAACACATAAGGAAATGTCCATATCGCAGTTTTTGTTTTTGTCCTTTGAGGTTTTCAACTGTAATAAAAGTGGTTGAAAAATATTAATTTTAATCACCAAAATAATTTTAAAGTTTTGCTTTAATTGTTCCCTTGTTAATACTATAGAGTAGTAGAATGAAAATTAGAGTAAGCATTGTTACATAGATACTATTGAAATAAGAATAGTCCATTTGAATGGATAATAAAACCACATTTTAGAAAGAAAAATAGATTAGATTTTGATATGTGCATAAGAGTGCATTAAATAGTTTCCTGTACGTTTACTATACCCATAAACCTTATCTAATAATCATTTACGACTAACACAACATAACCAATGACAGAATGCTTATGGAGTTTCTTAAAAATCTCAGAATCTATTAGTTGTTGCAAACTTAATCAACAATTAATTTTTTTACATTCCTATGAAAATATTTGATTAGAATAAATCTAGACACATGCGTTTATGGGATTCCATCATTAATGATAGAAAATTAAGTCAGAAATTTATTTTCTTTTGTACTACTATTTAAGTTGTAAAAAAAATTATACCTATGCAATGTCTGATGCATTATTGTAATTTATCGTTCTGTATTTGTTCCCATATGACATAATTGAGATTTGTTTTAATAGCTTTAATATTTATCTTCTATTATTTACAGAAAGGACTAAAAAATGTATTTGATGAAGCTATTCTTGCAGCTTTAGAGCCTCCTGAGCCAGTCAAGAAGAGGAAGTGTGTTATATTGTAAGGCTGCGGATAAATAAACAGGTGCGACAATTATGTCATGAAAATATTTAAGATAAAACAATTTAAATCATGATTTAGCATGGATACAATAATGAAATAATAATTATTTTGTTTTTACTAATCTATAAATATATATATAAATAATTTATTTTATATTTTACAAGAAAATATGTGCATTCATTGAATAATAAATAAATAGGTTTTTTATACGCCATAATTAATTGTGGTTGTTTTTGATTATTATAATAATGACCCAATTTATTTATTTTTTTTTTTTGTTCTTTTGTCAATCCTCTTTATGTATCATTTTATGTTGATTAATATAATATATTTTTTCTTGAACATAATATTCACTTGTAACACCAGTTACTTATTTGATGATTAATAATATTATTAAGATACATATTAATTATTATTAACGTTTAAATTAAATCCAGCCATAATATGAAAATAATATTTTACCACATTATGTGTAGGTAGGCTAATAAACCAAAAATTAAAAATTGTATCCATTTACGGAAATAGGTAAATTGTTGTCTGCCGAAAATAATTTTAAAAGTAGACCTAACCGATATTTTTTTAAACTAACTTTTTTTACGCTTAATTGTATTTCTATTTTTTTATAATTACTGATTTGTAGACCAATTAATTTTAATACAATGTTAAGTGAACAACAACTCAAATGCCTCAAGACCTTTTTTATGTCTTTGGACTTTCAAAAGTACAAAATAATTGTATAGTCAAAATTGTACTTTCAATTGCTTATGGATGTTGAACTCTTCTCTGCTTTGAAATGATGAAGAATAATATGACATGCAGATAATGATAACTATTTATACAATCAAAATGATATGTTTAGATAAAAAGACTTATACCTATATTATAATATATATTGTCAACCTCTTTAATAATTGTTGTAAACTGCAGGTGCAATGTTTAAAGTTTCATATGGTTGTTCAATTAACTTAATATAATAGACGAGTCTAGAATTACTTTATATAATAATGTTCTAGATGTTATGGATCATCTTGATGTCACATTGGTTAAATAAAATATTTATTTTTAACTGGCTTTTGAGTTTTATTGTTTGTATCGCATTACCCAAATTGATGAAACTATTATCATCGATTATAGATAAGTGATTAATGTCTAATGAGATTATGAGGATTATTTAATTTTGTACATTTATTCAAATGACAATAATTAATAATTATCATAGCGTCATTATTAATTATTATTTATTGGTATGAGTATTTTTGACGTGCAAATTATATATTATCTTATATTATGTGTTTCGTAGTTGTCATAATATGACCTTTGGTCAATTGAAATTCTGACGTCAATTAATTTACATAAAGTGTAGTTGGTATGGTAACGTATGGAGACGGTTGGTTCATTGGTTGTGATTTTCTATCACTAACCGTTGCAGTAAGCGAACGATTTGTTAACAGATAGCTGCTGGTGTTCAGAAAACTATAACAACTACTGTAGTATTATTATGGTGTGATACTATATAGGTACATAAGTAATGAAATCAATGTTCGGTGGTGGCATAGGGGGAGTCAAAACAAATTAATTATAGTTAATATCTCGCGATCGGTCACCGGACAAAAACCGTACGCAATATTAAAATGTTATTATATTAGATTACTTTGTGCTCGAATGGAGGGGGGGGGGGGCGATGGTCACATAAACCGGTGCGTCATTTCTCCTCCGGCTAGTTTGCAACAACGACAACATCACAATATAATCGTATGATTCTCGTCACTCGTCGGTATGTGACGTAAATGGCTAAATTGTTCGCCACGGTGACGCACACACACTGTCATCATGTTTATGGTGAGTTACTGGTAGGAAGCGCAGCGTAGATCGTAGGAGTCGCGGTATAATTGGTATTGTGGTGACCGGGAAGGGGCATGGCCGTATATGGAATTTAAATTCGTCGTTCATCATGCTATTATTTAGACAAACGTTCATTCAGTCCCAATGCAATGCGACACGTAATCTGCTAACCGCTTATAAACATAATACAATATTATAACACACTACCAAAGTATTACTATATATTCGCGGAATCTAGGGAAAAAAGCCAACTTATATATTTATAAAAAATAATTACGTTCAGTTTTGTCAATTACATTAATCCTAAAATAATAGTATTATATATATTATCTAAGATTCAAAAATGTAATTGAAGATTACTCATAATTTTCCTACCTTTCACAAAAAAAAAAGTCTACTGAAAAGTCAGAATTATTAATTCTTTATTTATAGGCACAATTTCATTCTTTGGCTTGGAGGGGCTGAATATATTAAAGGCAAGCAGACTATTGCAATATAGCATATTAAAATTGTATGTCCTAGGTTTTTTTTTTGGGGAGGGGGACTTAGCACCCCCAATCCCCCCCCCAATTGGCGCCTATGTCTTTATGAGTGTTTGAAGTTCAAAACGAAAAATCGATTTCGACATTGGATATCCGCCCGTAAACTAATGATTCTTCATGAAATAATTTTCTTGTAATTCAAAAACAAATAACTGGAGATGAAATTTTTATCGAATGATTACCGAATTTTCAATACATGGTATTATTTTTAAAATATTTTGTTTATACTTTTTTCCCTAAAAATATCAGGGCATGAAACCGCCTATGAAAAATTCGGTTACCGGGTCAAAAATGTTTTCGAAAGTGGTTACCGGTTTTATAAAAGGGGTTTTTAGTAGGGGTTTTTAGAATTAGTGGTAATTGATAACCGGTCATCAAAATGATCTCTAAAAATGTGGTTACTGATTATCGGTTTGGAAGCGGTTTTAATTCTTCAAGATTACCGGTAACCATTTACGAAACGGTTTTATTCGAAAAATTTTAGTTTTACTTTTAATTTACACAAAACAAATATCCACTTTAAAAAATAGTTCAGGACAAGCTACATTGAATAATAAATACATGTATGGCTATTGGTTATATATTATCATCTGAGGCTGTGGGTAAATATAAATTTAAATTATATTAGTAAATTATCCATCACCATCGATTGAAAAATAGTTCATGAAAAAGTGTTAATCAACGTCAATTACAATAAAATAAAATAAATAGGTAATAATAATCTAATATGTCGTCGTTGCACGTTGGCGGGAACAAACCTCCTATGTAAAAAAAGCGTAGTTTTCAGGAAACACGAAAAACTGTTTTTAACATACGAGTTATTTCATAAACGATTTATAATTAATAGCACATAAGAGGATTTTTCTATGGGGAGATACCACATAGGAGGATTTCCCCGGACGATTTAATGTGGTAACACATTGGAGAATTTATTTATTATTTCTCATTAATTCTACGATGTAGCACATAGGAGATTTTATCAATAAATAGCTTATTTTTTTCTGGATTCAGGGATACCAAAACCTCAAAATCATAAATTTGGCACATAGTAGGTTTTTCCGTCAACGGCGATGTTCTATAATAGGTCTATGAAGCGTATGAACCAATGAATCGTCCTTAGTTTATACGATTGGTTATTATTATTTAATTATTATCAGAAAGTATACCATCTTTAATCCAAAAGTGGGCATTAACTTGTTAAAAAGTTAATTTTTTTTTAACTTGCCCACCTTTGCTTTAATCATACATCTTGTAAATAAAATTATTAATCAAAAAAATAGAATAGCATTTCCAAAAAAAAAAAAAATAAAAATATAATATTATAACGTTCAGTGGCGTGGCGTACGGTAATTTCAGAGGCAATTGCCTCTGAGATTTTTCTTAAATAGAGGGGTAGGTGCAGGGGCGCCATTTGGAGGGGGCAGGGTGTGCACTCGCACACCCTGTAATTGTGTTATCCACAATTGGCCTAGGCCTAATTAATACTATGGCCAGATGGCCTTCAGTTTGCCAATCTTATAATTGTGCATGCACCGCAGCTATTCACTGATAATCATTAAATAATATTATAAAATTGGGTTCTTATAATTTGAT
>NC_042494.1:37873211-37875897 GCF_005508785.2 Acyrthosiphon pisum | reverse complement strand
GGCACACACAAATATGTGTAAATGGTAAGTGGCTACTGACAGGGATGGACTGGCTATTTTTGGCCCGGGGTGCAAAATTAATTAGGGGCCCGTAATTTTTTTTCAAACCTACTAAATTATGAAAGAGCCCTTAGTTTTATTAGTAAATATAAAAAAAAAAATTAAGAATAACATGTTGTTTATTTGTAGAGATGTTGAAATATGTTATTTTATTTTTATTTTGTATAATACCGTATTATACCAGTATTATACCGTATACCGACTGTGGTAATTGGGGGCCCGGATCATAAATACAAACGGGGGCCCGGGGTGCTACTTGGTGTATAGCACCCTGGGCTAGTCCGCCCCTGGTTACTGATAGACAAAAGACATAATAATAATAATATGCATCTATTCTATCTAAAAATATCTTTACTATACACTATACAGTATATACACAGAATGTATGAACGGTAAAATGTAATGTGTTAACTATAAAAATATGTTTTTACTAAGTATGTTTTTGATACTGTAATGAATCTGTAATGAAAAACTGAAAACACTAGAAACGTTTTTTTAACGATTGGCCTGGAGGTGGGAAAAAATTGTTAAATGGCCTCTTTAATTGTTTGCACACTTAAAAAAAACTGAAATGGCGCCCCTGGGTAGGTGGCAGTGGCGCCGAAAGCATATTTTTTATGGGGCGGTTCGCCCCAGTGTTTGCTTTGTGATAATTGAATTTACCTTATAATCACGTGGGTGGTGGGTGGTGGTGGTAACTAATTTTTATACTTTGCCCCACCAAATGAAAAACAAGTCGGCGCCACTGGTAGGTGGTAGCTGGTGGGTCCCTTAGTAAATGTAATATGATTATACTCAATAGCCAATAGGTAGTCAATAACGATCTGAAATATAATTAGTTATATTATATCAATACATTATTATGGATCAATACTTGGGATATTTGTAACTTGCCTCTGAAAAATTTTTAGTTCACCACGCCACTGATAACGTTAATTTTTTGATATTACCTGCAGTTTTGTTGAATTGACCTGCTTTTTTAAAAAAAAAAAGGTTTCCGTCACACGTTACCCCTTAATTGAACTTGGTGGTTACCGGCAATTGTTAATCGCTTCTCAAACCGGGAAGCGGTTACCAGACCCAAAATTGGTCATGGTAACCGGTTTCAATCCCTGAAAAATATTGATAAAATGTTTTCTATTTATTCTTACATTTGAAAATTTAAATCAAGGCCCTCAAAAGTTTTTATAGTACATAGTAGATTGAAAATATTAAACATCCATATGCCTGATTTTTGTTTAAGTATAACTTATAAGCATTTAAAGTTAAAATGTTAATAAAATTCATCAATCATGAAAATTTGATCATTATTTTGAAGTTACAAATTTGTAAAATATTAAAATTGTATGACAAGATTGAAAATGTATAACAAGATTTTTCTTAATTGTTCATACTGTATACGCAAAATCTATAAAATATATAATACCCTCAGAATCTAAAAGTATATTATAATATATAATATACTTTTAGATTCTTAGCGATGAATGTATTGATTTTACAATGATGTGTGTTTTTTTATTTCTGTATCTGTCATCATGGTTTGGGGCAGTAAAACAGCTTCGATTTTCTTCAACAGTATCTTGTTCAATGGGAAAGTGAATCTAGTTGGTGCTTTCAGGAGGTCAAATTTTCAATAGTTTTTAAAAGCGCCGGGAAAAACAACATAGAAATTAACGAAAAACAGGAATTTTCACGCAAAATCGGTTTTTGACAAAATCGATTTTGGTTTTTGGTGTAACATTAAAACAAATGAAATGTAAATACATGAAATTTTCACTGGTTGTTTATATTTCCATTTTCTATACACGATAAAATGTTCAAAATATTTTGATTTGTTTTGAATTGTTTAGGAACGTTTTCATTTTTCAATATTATTCGTTTTTTTTTCTATGAATGTCAATAAAACTTTATTTGTTAAGTAAAAATACTTGAAAATTTAATACAAGGCTCCTACTGTATAGTTACAATGATATTTGAAAAATATTAAAAATACCTAGTCACAGTTTTTTTTTATTAGCATTTAAAGTTCAAAAATTAACAAAATATGGAAAAATCACGAAAATTAGCAAATTATTTTTAGTTAAGAATTCGTAAAAATTTTTCTTTTTAAATCTAAGATTTGAAAATGTAATACAAGATTCCTCAAAATATTGTCTATCTTTATCAAAAAAAAAAGTCAAATTAAATTTTTATGAGCGTTTGAAATTCATATTTTTACAACATTTGATATTCACTCGATTTCTCATGTGACGATTTTCTTATTTAATTGTAATTAAAAAACGAATGACTATAGATATTTGAAAAATTCGCTGAATGTTAATATTTTCATTTTTTATACACCATAAAATTTTGAAAATATTTTGACTTTTTTTGAGCTGTTTACGGACATTGTCAGTTTTCAATTTGTTTAGTTTTTTTTTTATAAATATCAATAAAATTTTGTTTGTTGCGTAAAAAAACGTGAAAATTTAATTCAAGGCTCCTGATATATTGTTACAATAGCAGTTGAAAAATATTTAAAATGCATAGGTGCAACTTTTTTTTATAATCATTTAAAGATCGAATTTTGACAAAATTTATCAAATTTAAGATTCAATATTATTTTGTAGTTAAAATTTATAAAAGG
>NC_042494.1:37869969-37871451 GCF_005508785.2 Acyrthosiphon pisum | reverse complement strand
CAATCATATATAACATTTAAGTTTGAAAACGTAATATTTTATTTCGGGGATTTAATTTTTACAGAATTATACCAACATAAAATGTGTATTATTATAGTAATATAAAATGTCATTGTTAATTTTTCGAAAATTGTTTATAGTTATTTATTTATATTATTATTATTATCTATATTTTGAATAATATTTTTGTATAGTATGTTTTTAACTGTATTATTAATTGACGTATCGATCATTCGAAATATTTTTATATGGTTTACCTATTTGTTATTAAGTTATTAAGTTAGTTAATTTGAATTACACGTAATATATTATCGTAATTGAAAACAAAATATTATTTATAAATTATAATATATAATTTTTACAGAATTAACAATATAATATAATATAATATACGTATTTGTAATTAAATATTAATTATAGATACTAATTATTAACGTTTAAAAAATATTTGTTCAACCATTTGCATGTGGTTGTGAGTAATATTGTAGTCTGGGGATTTTTTTTCCTAGGGTCGGGGATTTTTTTTCCGGGGGATTTTTTTTCCGGGATTCGTTGTCTCCATCTTACACACCGACGACATAGCAAATTAGCTACAACGTGTAATTTCCTTAGCAACGGTTAAACATTATTATTATTTTATTTTTTTATTACACACCTACATTTTATTACAGTGTCGAATATATTCCACTTCAGGCATTTTTTCGCATCAAAAGGTAGCCTATGTCTTTCTCCAAATTTCATCAAATTCGGTTCAGTGGTTTAGGCGTGAAAGCGCTACATACAGAGTTACTTTCACATTTTATAATATTAGTAGTGCTAGGGATTATTTATGTCTACTATTATATGACGTAATTTCACTTTTAATATGCGAATTGCGAAGAATAAGTTGTACTATACAGCGTGACCAGGTTACCCAATATATTTACCCTGATAACGACGGTGTACACAATTGGCAATTGTCTCGATTCCTATAAACATGCAATAGTCATCACTTATCACCAGGGATCGAAACCGTTTCAAATTTGAACGGTTACGGTTTTAGTTCTTGAGAACGGTTTTTAAAATTTTTTGGTTTTGGTTTCGGTTGTAAAAAAGGTTTTTCAAATATTTTATCGGTTTAAAAAACGGTTTTAGAAAATTTTCGGTCTTGGTTTTTGGAACGGTTTTAAAAAAATTCCTGTCAGTAGACTCGATTTTTATTATCTATTAACTAGGTATTATAAGGGCCGAGTCTAAAGCCCTAAAATATGTCTACTTTGTATAATTAATGTACAATATACGATATAACAAATTTACGTTCAACAGAACTAATTTCGTGTTATTAACTTGAATATTTTGTACCTAATTTAGGTGCCTCGTGCCTACTTTTGCATTCGACATAATATTATGTTGCCATATTATAGTTGAGATTTAATTTGTTAAAAATTGTAAAAAAAATAGGGGCGTGGTAACAAATTCAAATTAAAAAAAGGTGGGTAAGTG
>NC_042494.1:37868155-37869919 GCF_005508785.2 Acyrthosiphon pisum | reverse complement strand
TTTATGGGATTTAAGAAAGACCACGGGCGCTTGTAAAAAGCTAACAATACCTATATGTGCCCTTTTCAAGTGTTACCCGATAGTGATTATGCACTGCCACGGTGTGTGATCAATTTTTTTTTAAAAGGGACGTTTACATAGGTATAATATTTTAATGCAATCATAAAACATGATATTAAAAATTGTAAAATATTATTATAGAAACTCAATAATATATTGGTACATATTATTTAATTACTGTATATAATATTATTTTCAAGACAACGTAATTTATATTTCAATTAAAAAGTATGCATCGAGTAATTCATGATATAATGGGTGAATGTAAGTTTTCAGAAGTCATATAGAAGTTAACAATCACCCATTAGTTTCCTCATGAAAACGACTATAATGAATACATATTTCCTACCCAATTTATTCAGACTTAGAACTGACAACGTAGTTGGCGTAATTAATAATTGAAAATTAGTTTGTTGGTGTCTTGCATAAAAAAAAATGTAATCAGAATTTCAATTGAATCCCATTTATATAATGTTAAGAAATGGTCCACATAATATAATACTTGTATAAATGAAAAATAATAATAATAATAGTATCTACCTACTTAAGTTCAACTTTTCCAATTTGTTTTGGTACGGAAAAACTGCATACGCACCGGTCTATTTTTGACGTTATGGAACTTATATATTATGTAATTGCTATGTTTGAATGTTTCGTGTGGGAGCTTACTAAACGTTTACCAATAGTTACTAGTACACACGTTAATTTATATTATTGAATTCTTTCCTATAATGGTTATTCAGAAGGTCTAAAAATGTATGTAGCTGTAATTCATTTATTATTAATTGTACTATTTAACCATTTACATTTATTATACGTCATATTATCAACCTGTTCAGCTTTTGTCTGATTTTACACAATCCACATTTTCGCAAAACATGCATTAAGTAGTTCGACAGTATTAATTGCCCTTCAATCTGCAACCACTGCTTTTAGAACTACTACACCACCAAAACATATCCAGCTATTCCAAGAAATTATTTTAAATTCCTTCTAGACTATAGGACCTAGGCGGTAAACAATAAATAGGTTGTAACGGAAAGGCCTTGAAAAACAACCATGGCACGGAAAATCTACGACTCGTATAATAATATAATGTGACGTTTTTTATAATAAGTAACAATGACAAAAAATAACGTTAATTTGTATGTATATTGTCTGCACTAATATGCAGTTATAAATTAAATTTTAACGACAACATGACTAATAGGTTTCTAATTTTGGTAAAAAAATAACAATGTCGTTTTGTGTCATTCAGAATGACTCATTCTCACAAAATGTAATTTAAATAATGTAATCGCTTAAATGACTAATTTTTTAATATTACCTAACTACCTTACTCTTTGCCAATAAAATGTCGTTATCGTTTACTGTAAATACTTCTTTACAATAAATTATTATTATTATAATTAATTAAAACATAATAATATCTTACTTATCATATTTTAGGTCATAATTAAATAAGAATATGTAATTGAAACAATTCCTGAGAAGTCCCTGTATTATATCGTATTTAATGTTCATACCTATTAGTTTTTCATCATGGTAGACGAAATTGATAAAAAAAACACTAAATCCGCTCAGAATCTAAAACACTAAATTATTTTAATTAGAAATTAGCATTATTTAGGCATTTTTTTGCACATTTGTTAATAAATTTGATCCTAGGAACGGGCACTTCAGTTTCCGTCAAGCAGAACTACC
>NC_042494.1:37863322-37868055 GCF_005508785.2 Acyrthosiphon pisum | reverse complement strand
GAAGTAATGTTTCATGAAATAAAACAAAACTATAAAAATTGTATTTAGGTATTTTTATATTTATACGTACCAACTAAACAAATAAATATTAATACAATTTTGCATAGGTACATTTGTACACTTGTACAGTAATTAAATTATTTTTCGCCTTGATTTATCTGTAGCAAAATTATCTATGATTTGGTGGTGAGCTCTCTAGTCTCTATAATCGTAATCGATTAGCAGATTTCTGAGCAGTATGCTGTATGCACTATGTTTATTATTATTAATTACTTTATCAAGACATCTGATTCCCAGAATTAATTCCAGTATTCTAAGTTCTAACTATGGTGCTGGGTGCGGGGTGAGTCGAGTCATTCCAGTAAGCACTGTGCGAGCTGTCCCCCACCTAGCTAGTAGAGCGGCTACATACAATGTACCCGGCGGCCCGAGGCAGTTTATTTGACTGCCTTGGCTGGCGTTTTGCGCATGCGCCAATCACAATATTGTATGTGTTTACGCCGCACACCCGTATACCACCTCCCATGTATTGACATTTGACATAGGCGACGCCGGCAACTGCCTCGTCGAGGTGTCGATGTCGAACTCTAATCTAGAATTTCTAATCTAATCTAGATAAGGCTCTAGCGGTGGCGGCGCAACGTGGCGCACGCCGGTCGCAGAATTAAACTTAAACGGCAGGGTTATTATAGCTTATATTATATTAAAACGTTACTGCGACGTGACTACGTGAGCCATTCATGCACTGTTTCATGCAAATTGTATACGAAAAAAATTAATATAAAATATAAATTCAGATAAACATAATTATGAAATTATTAAAAACTAAAAAGTAAAAATTAACTAAAAAATTGCGCCCCAAAAAATATTGCGCCCTAGGCACGTGCCTAGGTGGCCTATGGGTAAATCCACCCCTGCGGATATCAGTATATCCCATAACGCCTTGTCGCCCGGCTGCAGGCACGGCATTAGCCACTAATAGGCTAATATAGGCCTTTAGCACCCTCTAAAAAATGATAGAGTCCCCTCACCAATCCCACATTGAAAAATGTAACAGAACATCACTATAATATAAGAGTTAGTTATTGTTACATTTCACTTTTACGTGTGCAACCGTACCGATTAGACGTGCTTCCAAGTGTTGTTCCCTTATCTAATCGCTGCACATTCATTACGCAACTCTACGCCGACTTCTACCGCAGGTAATACAATGCTGTATCATAGTGCGATATATATTAAAACATAATTACCCCGATAATCGTACATCAGCACAAAAGTGAACTAAATATTATGTCTGAACCAAACCTTATTCAATCACCCGAAAAAAAAAACATGACCGATCTTAATAAACCGCCAACCAACACTCAATCCATACTTACACAAAGTACAAATACTCCAACGCATCAAAAGTAGGTAGCCTCCGAACAACTACCAAAAAGAGAATTAGCCATAGTATTCAACACTATCGAAAATATACCACAAATTGAATATCTTATCGCTCTTTCCAAATTAATTTCACCGAAAGACATTACGTATGCTTCCCGGGTATCTAATGGTCGTTTCTGTGTATATCTCTCAAACAAAAATACAATCGACAATCTTCTTGCCAATATAGCTACACCACGAAATAACCATATGCAATATATATTTACCTGATAGTATAGTTTTTTCTTACCAACAAATTATTAATATAATAAAGCAACTACCCTCACCCTACATAATGGTCGGCGATTTTAACAGTAGAAATACAAATTGGGGATGTAACCACACCGATCCTAGAGGAAAAATTATTGAGAAAATCATAGATGACGAAAATATTACACTCCTCAACAATGGAACCTTTACTCGTCATAATTCGTCCAAAGGAACCTTTTCAGCTATCAACCTATCCTTAGCCTCTCCGTCAATATCCCCATACCTCTCATGGGAAGTCAAGACCGACTATTTTAATAGCGATCATTGGCCAATATTAATTAAAATACACCATAGAAACAACCCCCAGATCCCTTACAACATAAACAAATGGAACCTAAGAAATCCAAACTGGACGCTCTATTCAGACATAATAGACAAAACTATGTCAGAAAACCAAATTCTCAATAACAAATTAAATACAGATGACATTGATATAATTGTAAAACAATTCACTTCAATCATAACTGAAGCAGCCCATAAGTCCATTGGAAAAACAATAATACACCCCAAAAAAACTCCCGTCCCTTGGTGGTCCAAAGAATGTAATAATGCTATAAAAAAACTACAAAAAAGCACTCAACAGATATAAAAAAACCAAAACAATCCCTGACCACATAAATTTAAAAAAGCCAAAACCCTATCAAGAAGAATTACAAACATCAAAAAACTGAATCTTGAAAAAACGTATAAATGATCTAACCCCAATACATCAATTAAAGAAGCATGGAAAAAAATACGATTAATAGAAGGCATACAATTCATTCCTTAGTTCTATACTAGCTATACAAAACCAAGGGACATCAAATGAAATAATAAAAAACATACAAGAAAGAGTCTCTTCCCTTGCCCCCCGTTCGGTAACCTTCATGTGGATTCCTGCTCACAAAAACATACCAGGAAATGAAAAAGCTGATGTAGCAGCTAAAGAAGCCGCCACCAACATCAATATCCCCAAAATATACCTCTCATCTTTCAAGGACACTTCCCGAAACGCCTTAATAAGTAGCAAAAAGATCCACCAACGACTTTGGGACCAGGAACTGAACAACAAAAAGTTATACCAAATAAAACCTTTTTTGTCACCTAACCCGAACCTTCCATCAAGCACGAGAAGACAACAAGTGATATGGACACGGATAAAAATTGGACACACTAACATCACACACGTCCACTTAATGAGAAGATAGCCGAGACCAAACTACGAACTCTGCAACAACACCCCGATTTCCATAACACACCTACTCCTAGAATGCCATAATCTCACCGAACAAAGAAAAATTTTTCCACGCTTAACATTAAGAGATATTTTAAATACCTATAGACAATTTTAACTATTTAATGTCATTCCTTAAAATAACCAACCTATATAATAGAATCTAAATAGTTATATATTATTGTTACATATACCATTATTACCTTATAGTTGTACTATACTGCATTTCCTTTATGTAAATATTATGTTGACTTTAAATAACTTGTAAACATGTTTTGTTCCCGGCTAATGACTTTAATATTGAAGCCGTATTAATAAAAAAAAAAAAAAATATTATTACATTATTAGTTTTATCAATTATTATTTTAGATTCTGAGTGGAACGATGAATGTATTGATTTTACAATGATGTGTGTTTCTTTTTTTGTGTCTGTCATCACGGTTTTGGGTAGTAAAACTGCTTCGATTTTCTTCAACAGTATCTTGTTTGATGGGAAAGTGAATCTAGTTGGTGCATTCGGGAGGTCAAAATTTGAAATTTCCAATAGTTTTCAAAAGCGCCGTGAAAAACAAAAGAAAAATTAAGGAAAAACGGGAATTTTTACACAAAATCTGTTTTCGAGAAAATTGATTTAGGTTTTTGGTGTAACATTAAAACAAATGACCGTAGATACATGAAATTTTCACTAGTTGTTTATATTTCCATTTTCTCTACATGATAAAATTTTCAAAATATTTTGATTTGTTTTGAACTGTTCAGGAACGTTTTCAGTTTCTAATATAATTAGTTTTTTTTCTATAAATATCTAGAAAATATTATTTGTTGGTTAAAAATGCTTGAAAATTTAATAGAAGGTTCCTATTATATTGCTTCAAAGGCAGATGAAAAAAATTAAAAATCCATAGTCACAATTTTTTTTTATAAGCATTTAAATTCAAATATTGACAAAATATATTACGTAAAAATGACGAAAATTTGCAAATTATTTTGAGTTAGAAATTCATGAAAAATTTTATTTTTGAATCTAAGATTTGAAAATGTAATACAAGATTCCTCATATATTTGTCTACCCTTTTCAAAAAAAAATGTCTACAAGAAAGTAAAATTAAATTTTTATGAGCGTTGAAATTCATATTTTTACAACATTTGATATTCACTCGATTTCTCATATAACGATTTTCTTATTTTGTTGTAATTAAAAAACGAACGACTGTAGATACTTGAAAATTTCACTGAATGTTTATATTAGCCTTTTCTATACACGATAAAATAATTTGACTCTTTTTGACCTATTTACGGACATTGTCAGTTTTCAATTTGTTTAGTCTTTTTTTTCTGTAAATATCAATAAAGTTTTATCTGTTCTGTTAAAAAGTGTAAACATTTAATACAACGCTCCTGATATATTGTTACTATAGCAGTTGAAAAATATTAAAAATACTTAGGCATAATTTTTATTTACAAGCACTTAAAGATCGATTTTTACAAAATTTATCAAATTTAAATTTGAATAAATATTTTGTAGTTAAACATATTTTATAAAATGTTCAACTTTTATATCTAAGAATTGAAAATTTAAAACAAGATTCCACGTAAGTAGTTAATTCTGTTACCAAAAAATCTAAAAAATACATAAGCATAGTTTATTTTTATAGTCATTTTAAATTCAAATTTGGAAGAGATTACATATTAAAAAACCTAGAATAACTATTTTAGTTATTTTGTTGTGATTGTATAATATTATTCGTGGGTACTTGAAACTTTTAAAGTATACTATTATACATTTATGATAGTATCACGGTTTGTTGTTGATGTATAACGCGTT
>NC_042494.1:37840484-37863222 GCF_005508785.2 Acyrthosiphon pisum | reverse complement strand
GGGTTAGGGTGATTTTAATAATATATTAAATTTGGAAATGTGACTGACGTGAGTAGAAAATTAACATCTAAAATATTAATTACGAATAAATGAAATTTTGTTTTATAATATTATATAATTTTAGTGTAATAATTCAAGTATACTCTTATTATTCTGTTTAATTAAAAACAATATTTTTCTTGACATTTCATTGTTATAGTTTTTAGAATCTACTATCATAATAATATTATACAATTAAAACAAACATCACTACAATACTACGCACACTACATAGTACATACACATAATATAATTTATCGTTGCTATATGGTTGTTAGATATTATATTCAACTGATTTTAATAACAAAATTATAGTAACCCGGTGATATGGCTACACCACTGTCGTAGGTCATTATCGGGTTATAATAATATTGAACATACAAATATATAAACGTTGTACACCTGTTTTGAAGCACATCGAATTCAAATAGTGTAAATTATAATTATAATGTATTATATACAGTACCTACTTATACATTTAGTAAATATTTTTGTAAATTACGCCACGTCAGTAATTGGTTATTGAGTTTAACCAGTCATAATAATCCTATTTTTCTTGTCTTCTCAAAGACAAATTACAATTTTACAAAATAACCACAATAAATTTACTTCAATTTTACTTAAATTGTCAATGTTTTTCACAGATTTTTAAAAGAACGAGACACGCGAATATATTTAATTTATGATAAGGTGGTTTTATGGTATACTTAGTAGTACTCAATATTCTATACATTTTAGATTTGGGTCAGAACTTTGGGGATGTGTATGAGACATGAAAGTTCATAACCGGATGTACCCATAAAGTTTTCGGGAGCGCATATTTATTATATTATATATTTTACCTGTAATAATAATATAGTTTTATACAATAAGTGATTAACTGATGAACAGAACAAGCTTACACATTACTATTTATTACTGGTAAATATACTTTTATACGTATAATGTATATAGTATAATATAGTATATACATTATACGTTTAATGTATATAGTATATACTAGGTTTCACCAGTCTAATAAAAAAATATTATATTTAAAAAACATTATTCAAAAGTTTAAAACGTTTTCCGGCAAACAATTCAAAAACGTAATGTACAATTTTTCCCTGAGATATTATTAAAGCCTAATCAGTAAATCGTATATTGTGTCTCCATAGTATAAGTTATTAAGGTACCTAATAATAAAAATATTGAATAAAATACTTATACTCATTGTAACTTGATGTAATTTAGCAAATAACTAATTTCAATTAAAATAGTTTATTAAAATTAAGATTTTTTTAAATAAGAAATACACAGTTTGTGCCGTAAGGCGCACAATAAGAATATGTTATAAATTATAAACATGAAAAAATGAGCATGAGAAAGGAAGTCAGTGATAGCACTACCTTTGGGTTTTATTATATTTTTCCCATTCTCATCTATTTATTAATTACATTTTATACATTAAGAAGATCTCTAAACTAGTTTCTTTACAGTCGCGGTGGATTACCCAGGAATTGTACGAGTGGCTAAATTTGATATGAGAGAATTGGGATGGGATAGGATAATATAGATTGATTAATAAAATACTACCTACACTTTAATATTTTAATTCCTTAACATTTAGTTGGTTGAAATACAAACGAAAATAGCAATGAGTTATTGACAATGACTAGGTACTCAATAAAAATTGTTTTTACCTATGTAATTTAAATTAGTGTATTTATT
This sequence comes from Acyrthosiphon pisum, assembly GCF_005508785.2. Taxonomy (NCBI): domain Eukaryota; kingdom Metazoa; phylum Arthropoda; class Insecta; order Hemiptera; family Aphididae; genus Acyrthosiphon; species Acyrthosiphon pisum. The sequence continues at coordinate 37,861,473 of NC_042494.1, read as the reverse complement.
TTTTATAATAATCCATTGGTTGAAATACTGAGATCTTTATATTTTGTTTTCAGTTAAATTAAAATAAAACATTTAACTAAACAATAATAGTTTTATTGCAAATTATTTTTTCACTGCGCATTGTAAAAGCGATTATTCTGAACTTAAAACCATGATGAAACTAAAGTGAAAGATTATAATTTTAGTTTTATACCCGGAAAACTTCAAAACAAAAATAAATTGATTTGTTTATTTATTTAATTGTTAAATATTTGTTTTATCAATTATTCATTTTATAAATTTACCTCTAAAGTTAACTCTTTATTTATAACTCTTGGGATAAAAATGTCAAAAGTCTTCTTCGTCAATATTTCATGAAAATTACTTTTAAACAATGGTATATTATAATGCATTAGTGTAATTTAATGGGAGGGCAACGCGTATTTTAGGTTTAGTTGTCACAGAAAATCGGTGTATTTTATTATTTGGTCTGTACTTGAATATTCATATTTCATACTTTCACCACAAATTATTTATCAGAAAAAAAAGCTATTGATAGTAGACATTATAAGTTATATTCGTATAGGATTAGAAGACTGAATAATATAATATAATTTAATGCCAACTGTGTAGATTTAGACTGACGACAAAAACAGTGTGAGTATTTTGAAATATTATATTACTAATTTTATTATTTTACTACTTACTAAGATAACTTCTATAACTAGAACTTCTATAACTACAACTAGTTTTCTATAACTTATAAGTAGGTATATATAATATTTAAATTTAGTTATATTGTCAGTTTAAGTTTTAATTAAAATATGTAATGTGTATTTAGATACATTATTTTCAAAACCAACTCCAGTGTTGACCTAATTATAGAAAAACAATTGCTTACAAGCTGTCCAAGATTATCCGCTCGTCATATTTCCGTAACATAACACTACCAGGCAACCTTCAACGGCTTAGGGCCAGTGGCATAACCAGATTTGTGCTATGGTATTTATTGAAAAAATAAATAAATAGAGAATAGAAATTTAAGAAAATATTATGAAATTGTAATGAATTCATTTATAGTAGACAAATAGTGTGGATCTCTGTCAGTAATTTTTTGAATTTCATTAACGCAGTAACAAATTTAATATAAGTTATTATAGGTACCTATATTAACATTTTAATTTTTCGTTATGTTTTAAATGTGTTTGCGATTTGACTTTGAAAACTGATACTTTTTTTCCATCTTGTGATATCGGATCATTGAAAAACATGAATTTGTTTAATATAGATTATAAATTATAATTTATAATGTGTGTTATATTAGTTATGGATATGAACTATGAAGACAACCTTAAGGTTATTTATTATTCAAAATCAGTAGTTTTAGGGTTATTAAACATCCATTTATATTTAACTTTTATTAATGTGATTTAATTCGTAAACTGTGACTAGTTTATATTTAGCATCAGTGGCGGATTTAAGGGGTGGGGGAGGGCTAAAGGGGCTTACAGGTAACAATAAATTTAAAAAAAATTAATACATTTTATCAACAATTTTATCAGTTTATTATTTAGTTTTCTGAATCATATTTGTTTAACCTCTTTTATTCAACCTGTACAAATCAGACCAACCCACTACCAACCTCACCACCACTGGTGACTTCGCCGATGATAAAGCCATCCTGGCTCTCCACCATGACCCTCTCGAGGCATCCAGCAGAATCCAAACCCACCTCGACATCCTCTCAACATGGTACAAAGAATGGGGGTTCAAACTCAATGAATCCAAAACCATCCACTGCACATTCACTCTCAGACCAATAAGCTGCCCCTCTATCACACTTAACAACCAACCTCTCCCGATCGCTCAAAATATTCGTTACCTAGGTTTATACCTAGCTCGCCGACTCACGTGGGCTACCCACATACGTAACAAACGACTTGTACTAAATAATCGTCAGAGATAACTTCATCTCCTCCTGTCATCTAAACATCTCTCACTACACAATAAAATCCTTATGTATAAAGTACTCCTCAAACCTATCTGGACCTATGGAATTCAACTCTGGGGATCAGCCAAAGACTCCAATATAAACCAAATTCAAACATTTCAATCTAAATGCCTCAGGCAGATAACTAAAGCTCTTTTTTATGTATCAAATGATACCCTCCTCAGGGATCTCCTCATTCCGACAGTAAAAAACGTCGCCAAAACCTTATATAAACGTTTCTACCTTAAACTTTCAAATCACCTAAACCCTCTCATCCAAAACCTCTCTTTCCGAACAATCCCGGGCGACCCTGGCCGACGTTTAAAGCGTAGCTGGTGCCGTGACCTACTAGTCGACTAGTTGACTAGTCCACCATCCCGTTATGAAGTGCTATTAGTGAATAGCTTCTTCATCAAGCCAACAATGACTTATAATTGTATAATCCCTCCATTGTGCTTATTGTAATTATTTTTTATACAGATTGTACAAATAAAACAAATATTATGACAAAAAAAAAAAATGATACTTTTATTTACTTTTGATACTTTTGATACTTAATAAATAACTACTTTATACTTAGTATTTATGAGTCAACCGAAAGCTTGTAACATCTTATTTTATATAACCAAATATATCAGCGTGACTTAATATCATAAATAATATAAAATCCTTTATACTAATGATTGTAATTCGAATGGTTTTTATAAATGTCGTATGAATTTAATATTGTTTTTAAAAATGTTGCTCCCCCCCAAAAAAAAAAATTATCCTAGTTCTACCATTATTTAGCACGATGTGTGTGCGTGCCGGGAACGAACAATAATGGGCCGTAAGACCGGTCACCAAAATGTTGCATCCCACCGCTATAATTCACTGACCGACCAGTGGTGTTTTATATGTATATAAGTGCGTAGCATTCAACAAGAAGTCAAAGTGGACAGGTTCGCCGAGAAAATTCTGTAAGTGCTAGTGTGTGGTTGGTGTGTTTGGGTGTGTACTGCTACGTACTGGTTGTTCTCTTTATACACATAATTATTATAATATTAGAAATTATCTTGCCATATAACAAATCAGTAACCCTGAGAAAGAAGATAGTTATTATTACAATTATAATATTTCTGACATAAACTAAACCACAGATGGTAAAAATGGCTACCCCCGAGAGATGCGATGCGAGGGTAATATATAATATGTATTAGGAAAAGAATCCATGGGTCTAGAAATTGCACTATAATCTATAGACTATTAAATAGTCCAAGTTGGCATACTAAAAGTGTACATGAGCGGCATGGACTTTCGTAGACCGTATAGTGACCATTGAACGGTCGACTATATGATGTAATACGAGTGAATAATTAAGTAACTGCGTATCTATGAATACAGCTATAAATAGTCGTTTGAAAATGTAGGTACTAGCAACTAATATAACACATTAATCGGGCATCATCGCGACCACCACGACTGTGGGAGCGATAATACTTACTGCAAGGGACAGGAGAAGTAGGTAGAGAGGTAGGCCTATATAGGAGGGCCCTGAACAGCTCATATTCAAACATGATTTAGGACGACCACCTTCACACTAGTCGATCTTTTGAAATATTTAATTAGATTTAGAACCATTTTGAGTACCTACAACTTAACATTGTCCTAACAACGTGTGGAGTGAATTTACTGATGATTATTACCTATATCATTTGAGTTTTGGGTATTTGATGAATGATGATAACATTGTAGTCTTTTGTAAATAGCATAGTATTTAGCCATAAAAATAGTGGTTATTTTTAGAATTTTACTATAAACGGAAAATTTTTATAACTACGTAGGTATACAAATATCTTACAAGTTCAAACAATATTGAAGCAATATATCATATAATGAATGCAATTATTTATTTATTATTTTTGAATTGGTTACAATAATTTTATAATTAGGTAGTTTGTATTTCAATTTAATATTTAAAATATTGACAAATTCAATTAAAAAAAAAAAAAATGCGATGAATTATATTAGTACCTACTTCATGTAATTTGAATTAATAATTTTTGTTAAAGAGAACAAAAATAAAAAAAAGTTCAAATTACGCCACTGTAGTTTTTACGTATATTTGTACACAGGACGTTTTAATTTTTTACTACCTAGATATTGGATTAAGTACTATTCAGCGTTATTATGTCTGTTTACAATAATTGGTTATATCATACGCATAATTTCTGAAGTGTCGAAAAAAATAATAGAAAACACTTCCGAAGTTCCGACGTCACTTTATAATAGTGTTACAGGGCGAGAAGTAGGCTGTGTATTGTGTTTAACAACAAACTGTACTCCGCACCGCGTGTTTAGTTGTCAGTGCCGCGTGTTCGATGACGTAACGGGTCGTATTGCCAGTTTATTAGCAGTTGCACACGAGTATAATATTATAGTCAGTGGTCCAAACGGAGAAACAAATTGCTCGTGGCCAAGAAGAGAGCTGTCTCGGCTCAAAAACAGTATAGTTTTCCGGCAGAGCGGTTTAAAAGAACATTGAAGTGTATTATTACCTACTGATGCACAATAACACGACCCGTAGTGGAAAAAAATAAAAATAGAAAATAGACGCGATAGACTTGTAAGTCGCAGTACGCCGGCCACGGGTATATAATATATAATAAAATGTACTTGGCGAGTACCGCGCGTTGACGTAATGCGTGAGCCCATTGATTTTCCCGAGGGAAATCTGAAAACGAATTCGAGTCGTATGAGTATGAACTATTAAGTTATTTCCCTGTACCGGCTCGACAGTCGCACATACCTATATTACGCACATGGTATATTGATTTGCGTTTGTAATTACTATCGTTTTTGGAGATGGGCATAAAGTACACAAAGGTCGTCTGAGAAAATGTTCATGTTTTCATTTCGTCTGAACGCAGAAAACAAACACTCGTCTCACTTAAATTATTATTGATTATAATCGTTTTGTTTTCAACTAGTATACGTAGATACTAGAAACAAATACAATCGGACGTAATTGCCACAGAGCGGAAACTTGTAGGTATTCATTATTATTGTGAGAGCAACTGTTCGGAATAGTATGTTATTGTTTATACGGTTCTTGGAAAAATCTGTTGTTTTTGTAGAAAAGATCTCCGGAACTAATCTTTAATAAATCAGGAACGCCAAATAAACCAGTTTTAAACTGTATTATTTTAGCTAGGACAAAAATAAATCAATTACAAAGTTGATGAATGTCCTCACGAGAAAGCTCCATCAAGCCAAATATAATTAATATTATTATTATGTTGTTTTGAGAATAAAAAAAGATATTGTTCGGTGACACATTAGGATTTAATTATAAATAAGATAAGCTTTTTCTTTTCTTTCGATTTGAAAATAAATACCTTTTACAGTGTAGTAATAAACCTATGCAGATGATATTTGGAATGAAAAATATTTAGCTCACATTTTAACATTTTACCTGACTTGTAGCGGCATCGCAGAATACAATTTCTGTAGGGATTTTTAATTTCGAACCCTATACATTATTTTCTTCGAGAGTACCTATTTATATTTCATGTAAACTTAAACTTTTTACCAAACATGAGTAGGTACAAAATGTAACTTATACGCAAATTAAAAACTATATGAATACGCACATATAGTGCATACAATAGTTGGTACTTGGTACATACATTTAAAACAGATATAGGTAGCTTATAGTGCATGGTTTAAAGAAGAACAGTGTCAGTAGGAATTCTTCAAATATTATGAATTATAACAATGATTTGGAAATGTGTCATAATATTACACTCATACAGTCATACATAATAACTTCTCCATATCTTTGTTTAAATTTAATTTAGATATAGATTTTTTTATACCTAATAATTAATTCAATCTATTAATTGTGGCTCGTGAACGTTAATTCCGTCTTTATGGTGGGGGAGGTACAAGGGATCCGGATCCTCCGAAATGTTATCAATATTTGATGAGGCAAAACTGTTCGTTCGGGAGTTGGGAGTATGATTTTTCGCATGTATAACATGATGAAGAGGGGATTTTCATTGTAAAGTAATAAAATATTGTTAAGTTATCTTATGAATCTTCTCTGTATCGTAGTTATTACTAAAGATATAAAGAATCACGATAATAAATAACGATACCAAGTTTCCTCGTTTATTGACAATGGACATGTTGTGTATCTGCACATTTAAGTATCAACTTCCAACATTACAATTTCACATACGGTTTTTTAAGAGAAAGGGCTTTAGTCAACAATTGATACTTTTTAGAAGACACAAAAAACATTATAATTTTGTAAATTTTTAATGTTTTTAAATTTTCTATCCATAACCATGTTTAATAAGTGTTTCGTTACTTCACTATTAAATATATTTTAGTTTTTATTTATTTTCTTCAAATTATAATGACTTACGACCTATTTCATATACCAGTTTGACTTGAGCTCTTTCGCATCATGACTTAAGACCTATTGCATGTAATTTTATAAGACTTATGCCCTTTGTCATTAAAATAAGTTATAATTAGTGACTTAGGCCTTTTCTCATAAAAATAATTTTGTTTAACGACTTATTACCATACGCATTATATTTTATCTCGTAAACCAAATCCCACATAGCATCTACAGTGGTACGATTCAACGTGGCTTGAAATTTCACACAGAATTAATGTATAAACTGAAAATATCCAAAATTGACTTAAGCCTTTTTTCTTAAAAACCGTCCATTTCATCAGTGTTATAACATATTGTACAATATTACAAGGGATAATTATTAATTAGTAAATAAAACTTAATTCGTATAATATTGTTTAAAAATTGTAAGTATTCAGCTCGTAATACTAGTTTTATTTTTTCTTATTAACAATATTATGATAAGTTAATATAGAAAATTAGAAACCGAATTTGAAAATCAAAGCGTAAAATTAAAAAAAATAGATCCAAACAGTAAAGACTTTCATTCAGTCAAGAGATAATTATTTTTAAAAAGTTTTAATTTTATTTTGTTTGAATATCGTCGGTATACGCCGATTAATCCAGACGTACACAAATAAACGAACAATTAATTTATTATAAGCACTTCTATTAACGACGGAGTTCGATGGTATTCGCGTCACACTATCACTACACCACCTGCTGCTCTCTTTCTGTCTTCACATATCCTTTATAATTCAATTTTACTATATCGAAGCACTATCTTTAATAGATTATAGTATTGATATTAAGTTTAACCTAGTTACATTGTACTTATTGACTATGAGTAAAATAATTATACTAATTGTTATTTTGTTACATTAATGTTATCTTAACCTAGTTTGGACGAATGCATGTTTTTATGTTGTTATTTAACTTAGTGAATATTGTATGATTTGTTTTTAATTGTACTTATAAGTTATGTTATATGATTGGTTTTTTAATATATATTTTTAAATTATAACATTCCTTATTGCTATATACTTAAATGTATAGGTACCTATATATTAAAATATCAACGCAACAACAATATTTATTTAATTTTTTTCGTTGGTATGATTTTGTAAAATTAAAAAAAATATATTTCCCGTAAAAGACGACAACGCTGTATTAGAGCTGTTAGGTGTATTGCTGACCACGCACATTTTAATAGGACTTATTGGTGGACCGTGGACGGTATCGAATGATTAAGAACATAGTAATATAACTAATAAATATAAAAATATAGCACGCAATGGGAAAGAGACATTTTTGCATTTTTGTGAACCATGCCAACAAAAACAAAAAGTCTCTGTAGCTTAGCCGATAATAGCTTTTGATTTTAACTCCTGTGGCCAAGTGGCCTTAATTGACTTTCAATCACATCTTGATGGCAAATTTAAATTATTCATTATGGTAAACCATATGTAACCAATTTGTAACCTTCCAAAGTTTGTTGTACTCACTACTCAGTCCTCTCGAGTCTTAACGAGCTGAAGAGGTGGCCAATAACATCAACGATATTTTCAAATGGATAAGATTTTTCTATGCGCTTATAAGCTAAAGTGAAGATTAATAATAAATGTATTTGTATAAACATTATGAATTAGTACTGATATGTAACTCAAAATGTAGTTTGTCAACTAGGTACAATGTGCATGTTGCAATAAGTATAATATTAATATAGGTAGCTTCTAGTTATTATTTATAGTAGGTAATATTATATTTATAATATAAGTTATTTTACATTTAATATAACAATTAATTAAATTTTTTGCTTTGCCTAAAATAAATTTGAAATTTTATAAAATGGAATTTTGTTTAATTTACATTTGCACCAACTTTTTTAAAACTCCTTTGGCCTGCCAATAATAAATATAATCGCCGATATACCTAAGTGTTTTATATTATATATTATATTTTATATTTTTTTAATATTAAAAAAAATGAATTTCATGTTGCAATGTTTAATTTCCAAGAATGTTTGATGTGTTTTTGTGGTCCTACAATATTACAATTGATAAAATTATAACACAAACATTGTGAAGGGTACCCATAAAATAAATTTATATATTATAATATTTTATAATGTATATACAGCTACACAGTTGTTCATATTATAATACGTGGTCATATACTATTGTACCTACCCCTTTTCTTTGTAAAATAAACTATTTCATCGGCTCGGACGATACTCATCGACCATCGGTCCGATACGCACAACTTACTTTTTAAATATCTTTAATATATCAATTAATACTAATAATATTATAATTAAATTAAGATTAAACATATTTCTTCTTCCTTCGCACATCGAATACATAATAAGCCTGGAGTCGAATTAGGGTAAGTTAATTCATTATACAATTAAATCCTTATATATATATATATATATGTTTATCCATATACACTGCACATATATATATGAGAAGGTGGTAATTTAGAATGTGTGCGCAATGTATATAAATAGTAGGTAAATAACATACAAGTAAAAAAAGATAAATAGTGAATAGGTACCTACGTATATATTGCATGCACATCCTATTTTCACATTACCACATAATATTATAATGATTTTCGTATGAACAATTTGTAACAATTGAAATATATTCTTTATTCCTGTAACATTATTATTATTTATATTATGTTATTTTACTTTAATATCAAACTTACGGTTTCAACGTTTCAAAGAAGTACATTTTCATAAAATAATGAAACAATTTCCTTGTATCCCTTTTTACATGTAATAATCTGTTTAATTTAACAGACTAAGAATATAAACTTAAAGTAACAAATATGACATGATAATATTATATTTATCGAATAGAACCACCTATTGATGATCCTTTCTATTTATTATAATTAATTGTTGTTGTTTTATAGAACATAGAAGATCATGCACCACTTGCGCTTCAACCGTCTTGAAGTATGGTCAGGTATAATTTCTTGTGGCAGAGACCAAATTTCAGATTAGAGGATTTGTATGAGTACCCATACAGGTTAAGAGGATGTTACACCCGCATGTTGTCTCCGTCTTACAAATGTACAACATACCAAAAACTGTTTTGCACGGGACAACTTTTCTCGCACCATATTTGTTGTAGAACTACCAAATGTTCACAACACGTAAAGAAGAACTTTATCCATGCAACAGCGTGTTCCTTTTTTAATAGAACTATCCAATCATTTTTTATAAGCAAATGAAAAAAACAAAAGTTTTTGCTATATTGTACATTTTTAAGACGGAGACAGCACATGCGGGTGTGACATCCTCTTAAGCAGGAACCTCGACGGCGGTTTGTTTGCAGAGACTTAACCACACAACCGTGGTCGCCGTTGAGGTTTCCTCTTAACTTAAATGGAGTATCTATAGGTGGTTGTGAAATCTTTTATAAAAGCATTTGACTTAATCAATTTTCGATTTCAATTTTGCATCCTTATGTAGGGTATTATTTGACATGTATAGAGGCTGGAGGGTATTTGTTTTTTCTTAGGGCAATATTTTGAAAGGTTTGAATTTTGTTAATATTTGAATTTTAACTCCTGTTAACTAGAGTTCGTATGTTAATTGTTAATATTTGTTCTAAGCTTAGTATAATATGTTTGTACATAAGAAGTTTGATTCCCATTAATTTGTATTTATTGTTGCAAAAAATAGATTTGAGCATGCATAATGTATTATCTAGCTAGTATTTTTGTTCTGATATGGTGGGCCCAAGATAATCATTGATCAAGTGTTAGACCAAGATAATATGGGATAGAAGGAAATGGGTAAATAAAGAAACATTAGGATATGGGATAAATCTGAGGGTAAAAGTAGTATCAACAAATTTGTTTTGATTAACTTTAAAATTGTGAAATTATTTTTAAGTTAATTATCTAAATAGTTACAGTTTTGGCTGTGGATAGAAAGATTATTATCTATGTTAACAGGCATTTTTGATTTAATGTTTAATTTTATTTCTATGTTTATAAGATATGGAATTTTAAATGATTTATACATTTATTAAAAAATTGGGTAGATTTGTATTGGTTGGAGTAGTATTAACAGTTAGTAGTACCGAGGTGTGAATGGTGTGATCAGAATTCAGATCATAAATATTTTTGGTAGTTCAAAATTAATAATTATTCGGAATTTTAGTAAAAAATATGTTTGAATTTTTTTAGGTAGAGGATTTTTTTGCCGTATTTCTGTGGACCAGTAAGTTGGTCCTGGTATCAGGGCTTGATTTAATAAAATTAGGGCCAAGTGCTCAGTTTTTTTTTGGGCCCCCAAGTCAAAAAAATGTTCTAGAAAAAATATACATAGTGTGGGGGGGGGGGGAAATGTTGATAATAAAAAAAATATTTATATGTTAAAAGTGTTCAATACTTATCTCAAAACTCATAAAATATTTGTACATTATTTCATGTACTATAAATACAATGTAATTACGCGTGGTCTGGTAAATTAAGGGCAATAATAAGATAATAATCCCCGACAGTATTTTTTTTTTGTTTTTGTTTTCCTTATTTAATTTTCCGCTTGGTTACCCTGCTTAAATATACGCTAACATATAAGGCAACATTGGACTTCGATAACTATATTAGTTTGTATAAAACATTTAATGTTTTACCGAATTCATTTCCGTGAATAAGAATAACTGAATGAAGCACATATATAAAATTGTCAAAATCGAATGAAATATAAACCAGCGGTTCTAAAATGGTAATTGTATGAGCGAAATGCTCATAGCGGCACCAACGACGGGTTAATCTATAAACACTTATTACGTATCAAATATTTCCAATGTTCAAACAATTTTCTATTATTATTATTTTAATATTTTGTGATGGTAACTGATTAGCACTGGGATGTGGAATGACAAAAATAACCAAGATTCAACTGACAATTTAATGATACAAATATACTGAACTCTGAAAATTGACAGTTGGTATTACATTTTACAATATAAATTGTTGTGGAATTAATTTAAAAAATCAATTTTCTACCATTTTCAGAGACCGGGGGCCCCCAGAAATTGGGGGCCAAGTGTAAGTGCTCCATCTGCACTTGCGTAAATCAGGGCCTGCATGGCATAGCTTATACTAAAGATTTTTTTTAATAATAAAGCTATACACAGTAATAATCCATGGATTGTTCACATGGCATCCACACGACTGATTTTTGGCGTTAAAATCACACTCTTTAATAAAGTTGCTTATAATTTTGATAAAATACAATATTGTAGATTTAACAAAAATAGAAAAACCACCACGCATAGCGTAAACCTGACCGGACATAGATATTATAATAGTTCGTTAAGATGTACTCTGTGTTTCTGTTATGACTTATGAAGTTATGGGTTTTTTTTTTGAGAACGGATTTTATTTAAGTTTCATGTTTTTTGAGTCTGTTATCATTGATAAATTAAATGAAGAAAAGTCCTTGATTGTAATGAATTGTTATTTTGTGTTAAAATATAAACAGTATCAGGTATACGTATTATTTTAAATATTATATAATATTCATACATATTTCATATAATATATTATTATTAGGAACTCGAGTATAAATTAGTAAATTTGCATTTACCTATAGTCTAAAATAACGAATTATTGTTATTGAATGCATGCACACAAGTAGTTAAAAAGCAACTTTTTTTTTTAAGAACAATAAAACAGCCAGGAACATTGTCAATTTTATACTTTACTTGGTATATGAAAAAAATAGTTTGTTAATTCATATTATATTGTACAAAGAAATCCTTTATAAATAGTATACACAGTATAAAAATCATAAGTGTTACTTAAATAAAAGTTATTAGTAATAGGTAACTTATTACACTAGAAAAAACTTTTAAAATGAGGGACAAACCGGACTTACACTTGACCGGATTTGTCGGGTATAAAAATCTACAGCAAAGGGTATGTAAATTTGCCAAGGTTATACTTATAGTGTTGAAGATTAAAATTATTTAGCCATACAATTATGCTCATAACTTCTGTGCTCAAATTAGGGACTGAGTAAACTATTACATATGTTATTTACTGTAAGTTAAAATGTTCTGAATTTAAAAAAAAATCATATAAGTCCCTATAAAATATTTTTAAATACATTTTTTAAATTAGCTATGATGGAAAAATAGTTCAACCAAAATAAAATTTAGATAAACTATACCTATAGGTTGGTTTAGTTTTAGTTCCTACTTTACGATCTTGGTGTAATTATTTTAATTTTATTACTTATGGTAATTAATAGTAATATTGAAATTTACGTTACCTATAAAATTTCACTGTAAAACCTTATATTATTTTAAAGATTTTGCAACATTTCTGTAGACTTTAAGAGATCGATTTCAACACCTAACTTCAATCATGGAATTAATTGAACTATATATTATGAGGTATTTCACTTTGATATTTCTACCATGAATACTTTATTTACTACTTTGCAGTGACATCCGTACCAGCTATAATTTATCCCGGAAACACGTAAATTTCAGTTGTCTAATGAGCCCAAGCAGATTTTTCATACGATGAAACTATAAAGATAAATGTTTCCCTAAACAATAGTTTGTTAGTTTTAGAAATCATACATAGGTATATAGATTGGCTTACAATATAAATTTGATTTCTTATTCCATAACAGGGGCGTATTTACGGGGGAGGATATGGGGACAAATCCACCCCCATGGCTCTTTAAATACATGTTTATTATTATATTATAATTATTACATCATAATCTGTAAGCTAAAATTCTTATCATCCGCCCCCTACAAAAAATACTAAATACGCCACTGTTCCATAATGGCACTAAAAAAAATAAATTTAGTTATAATAAGTAATAATAATAATAGTTATAAATTATAATAGTAATTACGAATCAGCAGTCCTGTAAAGTATTTAAGTAAAAGTATTTGAGTAAAAGTATTCAAATACTTTTTTAAGTACTGAATACTGAATACCTTTTTAAATACTTTCAGCATGAAGTATTTTGAATGGTATTTTAAATACTTTTTTTTGTATTAAATACTTTTTGGTATTGAATACTTTGGTTTTTTATTTCGAACATTTTATTTTTATTCGAAATAATTGGTTGGAAAAATATTTTTGTCAACTACAATAATAGAATAATAGTTTTATTTAATATTCTGTATTTCTGTTTTAGCCGAAGCCCAAAGGTTTGTGAAAACCAGATTTTTAAATAAAGTTATTGAATTTTGAATAACAATATTCTCTTTAAAACTATTAGATAACTATTAGATTACCTACTACCTATTACCTGTTTATATTACGATAGTTAGAAACCCACTTTAAAAACCAAAAGTATTTGAAAAGTATTCCAAATACTTTTTCAAAGTATTTGAGTAGTATTTGAAATACTTTACAATTAAAGTATTTGAGTAGTATCTTAAATACTTAAAAAAAAATGTATTTGAGTATTTACTCAAGTACTTTTTAAAAGTATTCTTTACATGACTGCGACATCTATAGTACTTAAAAAATGTTGTTCATAATAAAATATATTATGTTCATATTTAGAATAAAAACCCATTAGTATTGATTGATGAAAATGTATATTTATATTTATAGTATTTATTGTTTTAAAATATTATATAACAATTTTGTAGTAAGTGCTATAGGTATACTGCTATACAACCTACTTTACTAAAAAGTTAATTACACTATACTGGTTTGTAGTTTTGATGGAATAAAAATATAATTAACAACAATTTTTATCTGACAAGTTTTTATTTTATTTTTTTCGCAGTATAATAAATTAAACTTAATACAATATAACTGGAATATTGGCGGTCCGATCATTAGTAATTGATCTTATGATTGAAAATAAGTTGGGATGAGAAAATATTAGTTATAATTCAATAGCTTGTTCCTATCCAAACTATCTGTTATAATTTATCTTTTATTTAACTATTAAGTACCTATTTTATACCTAATAAAAATTGTAGTCATTATCAAATGAATCCTCTGGTAGTATGATAGTTTATAATGAAATAATATATTATTGTATCGGAATAATCTTTTTAACCTCGTGCATTCGTGGTTATTTTTTGCTTGATTCTAAAAATAATTATAATACGTATTAATAATATTATACATTAGTTTTAGTTTAATAATTACTTTTTGACGATTTATTGTTATTTTTACTGCTTCCGGTATCCGGCATACTGTTCATTATCTTCAATACTTTGACGTCTTTTTCATATTGTTTTTTAATGTCATTCACTTTATTTGTAAGTTTTGTTATTGATTTTTTTACTGAAATATAAAAAATCGAATGTTTATATTGTTGGCATATTATAACTTATCTATTGTTATAACTGTCTTGCTTACAGGGTAGGACCTACCACAGTAATATATAGCTGTTACTAATATATCTATATAATATAATATGATATACTTATACTATAGCTGTACACAATAATATAATATAATATATTAATATCTATAGATACCTATACTGACTGTTTCTTATAACTGTAAACCAATATTTTGTCGTGTACCACAATGCCATTCCAATCCGCTTATTCAAACTTTATTTACTTTAAATATTAATTAACAACAAGTCCAAAATTCAATTTCAAAATCAAAATCCTTAGAAATGTATTGATACCTATATATAAAAAAGAATATAATTTGGCTAGATATGAAATTGAGAATGTATATTGCCATTAAAAAAAATAATAGCTTAAAAAATGATAGAAATATACTACAGAATATGAATGCATTTAAAATACTTTCGGAAACCAATGACCTTGTAAACAAGAAAATATCTAATCATCTAATATTTTTTACAAGACCGTGCCAAAGTCGAGGATGCATTTGTTGTCTCCGTTTTACTTTTACACACGTACGATACAGACAATTTTCGTTCACTAGTTTCAATAATGTGCTGTTAGTTTTGAAAAATAGAGTAAATTTACCTATTATCAATTTTTTAGGTAAGAATATTATCTGTGCCTTAGCGTCGATTTTTATTAGATATATTATGAACATTTTTAATTTTTGATATTTCATATACCAATATCTTGAATGAAAATATAAAAAATCATCGACTCTTATTTAGCATAGATAAAGTTCTTATCTAAAAGTTTTATAATAGGTAAATTCATTCTAATATTAAAGCTAACTGTACACTATTGATACTAGAGAATGAAAATTCGCCATGCCCAGTGTCCTACGAGTGTAAGATGGAGACAACAAATGCATGGGTGCCAGCGTCCTCTTAATAAATAATTTGTATGGATATGACATGGTCATAGTAATTACATAAGAAGCGATGTCCTCAGAATGGTGTCTGAGGTGAATAATAAAATGCAGAATTATCGATAAAAAAGAAACATATAATATATATGTGTCAAGGCTACGGATAAAATCTACTTAGTTCCAGCTTATCAACAAAAAAATTGGGGTTATTGTCCATTTATAAATTTGTATTGTCTATGATATATGATAATAGTGCAGAAACCAGAGTCGCGCACTATAAAGCGCCCTCTATGCGTGGTCAAAAGGCCGAGCTATATTATTATAAGGTCTACGACTTTTGGCCACTCGAGCGTTAAAATATTAATACTTACTTGTTTTCATTACAAAGTTCTTATACAAATTATCCAGTTTTATTTTGAACTCTTTATTATTCATCGTTCTTTCGTCTATACAACCTTGTATTATAGTGGCAATATTTAATAACATTTTTTCAGCTTCACCATCGTTTTTTTTGACATCTAATGATTTTTGATCATCTTTGAGATTCGATTTGGAAGGAACTTTGTCAGATTTTTCAGTTTTTGTACAATTCTAAAATTATAAACATTATTAACGCGTGTAATATAATTTAGTTTTTATATTTGGTGAACTTAGATATGAAATTTTAATAGGTACCTATACAAATATATTTTTGAGTTACGGCTTTCTTTTGGAATCCGAACCAAATAAACAAAATTCAAACCAATTATGTAGAATCTACATTTTAGATAATATATAATACTCGGCGTGGTTGTGTTGTGTATTTATAATTGGATAAAGCACACAGTTACAAAATTAATGATTACTTTAATCGTTTTGTTCCACACGTAATGATTTACATTAATATAGAAAACCAATTGTAGGTGCATAAAAGTTATTCATTTTTGCAATTAATATTTTTGTCAACGCTTTTTGTTTATATAGTGATACCTTGTTTCTTAAATAATTCATTATACATAGTTTATTATTTCATACTACATACTAGATACTAAAAAATCAGTGATAATATTTTTAATATAAAATTGAATAAAACATAAAATTACTTTTACAAATTAGCACATGAGCCTTTTAAAATTGAAACCCTAATAATTAGGGTTATTAGAATTATTATTCTGCCAATATGAATTATTCTGTTACACAGACGATATTACTTTAGACTCATAATCATTTAAGCCCAAACGTGATTCAAACGTAATCAATTTATTATAAATATTTAAAAATAATAGATAACCATTGTATAGTGAATTTTTTTAAAATTTTTTTTTTACATGTTTAGTTCTAAAGAAAATTATTATAATATCATGTTTGTCACTAATGCCACAATTAACTAAATCTTGTTTAATCGTCGAAAGATATTCAAAACAAAGTGAATATAATATAATATTTTATGATACTCACTGTGTGTAACACACACGCAAGAACTATCAAAACAATTCCTTGTGCGTAGTTAATGTTCATCTTGTGATGAAAATGGTTTCCGATCAACAAAAATTGTAGCGAACGTTTACTGTTGGACTGTGAAATTGGAAGGTTGTCCTGATAGAAAATTGTTGCGTGTTAATCGTATTGTAATTTTTTCCCTTCACAAGTGTTTAATAAAAATTATTTCATTTTCAAGTATTTTTGTTTAGTTCGTATAGAACAATAGAATCGTATTATGAAACAAATTACGTACTTATTTACTAAAACAGGTTTTATTTATTTTGAATACTTAATTTTAATACTATTTTAAAATCAATATATTTTATGTAAGATGTGTAGGTACTGTATGAAAAAAATGAAAACTATTTTATATGGACTCTTTGTTAATTCGAATAAAACTCTTAACGAATAATGTTCGAAGAAATCATTTTTGAAGAGATATTTACAGTAATAATTTTTTTGTTTACTTTTTAGTTAGTACCTGGCTTATGTATTTTGTGCATTTTCACAACAATTATTTAAATCGTATGATGAGTACAGTAATTGACGTGTGTTTCTATTATTGCACGTTATTATATGATAAACAACATAAGTACATGTGTTTGTGATTAAATCGAACATACTACCATTTGCATCGTTAATAGACATATTTGAAAATTTACTAAAAATGTTTGAAACTGTTGAAAATATTTATATTTTAAATTGTACTCGTACAGTTGTGACCCATCCTTAAAAATGAAGGCTACGTTAATATGTATAAGCATCGTATTGTGTGTATCGATGCTGCAGGTAATTTAATTTTCTTATAGTAATTAGTAATACACATAACAATAAAAATATATTTTTACTTAAAATGTCTTTGTCCGTGTAGGACGTACGTGGCGGTAAAACTGTGAGCGAAAAGAAATTGAATAAGTGGAGTGCGAAAAACGAAGATGTAAATAAGGAAGATATCAATATTAGAAATTTAAATTTAAAAAAAAACAAAGCACTCAACAAACACAGAAATAAGCTACAAGATTTGTTGGAAGTTATACAATATGTGATCACCGATGCAATTAATAACAAAGAATTCCGCACCTTTATGATTAAACGATTCTTACACAACTACGTTCCACAAGGTAAAAAATATTGTACCCTTCCATGTTTCTTAGTTTCTCATTTTATTAATGAATTAAGACTAGGAATAGGTTTTCAAACCTATTGACGAAAAAAATATTGCATGTGATGATTTGTTTTGTAGTTTTGGCTAATGGTTATTTTTAAAAAATTATTTTCATAATCAATTATCATTTTTTTAATGCCATATAATATATGTGTATTAAGAATGAATAATTTGAAAAACTTTTTAGTTACCTACAAAAATTCTATACTTACCTATCCAACTGTTTATTTATTTATTTTTTTTAAAGTATATAAAGGGAGAATGGTAATTCTCCCTTTATATATTACTCATTGTAAAATTTTACATTTGATTAAACACAGTATGATGATTGAAAATTCCTGTTTTTAATTTTAACGTTGATACAAAAATACGGAAAATTAAATTTCAGTTTTTGTAAGTTATAGGCGGGCATTGGTATTATATACCTAGGTATCTTATATAGTTATATAGTTTATACTGTTGATAACTTGGACGCACTAACAGCCTACAGTTTCGACATAGCCAAAATAAACATTTTGTTTTATTTAGATAATATAAATATTAAATAATAGGTAACCTCGAAAAAGTGGTTTAGGGTTTCCGTTGACATCTAAACTAGTTTCTGTGGAAATTATTAAATATAATATACAATTGAAACAATAAACAAATCAGTTTGTAAGATTTTCCCTTAATCAGGATTATTGTTTCTATATTTTCTTTATTACATTCGATAACCTTGTGTCTATTTCAATTCGAACTTAAGAATGTAATTTTAATTTTATGTGTTTTCATTTGGACGGCGCTATACTTTATAATAAAAACTATAGAATAATGACACCTTCACACGGCTTGTCAACAATATTTCATGTTAAGGTTTCTGTCTTCACTCTATATATTAGGTGGATTTAGTATCACGAAGTAAAATTTCCGGGATTAGTTTACGGCGATATTCGTAATACATAGGAATTCCAATTAATCTATCTCAGTAGTCTGTGTAATTGAATTTGGCTCTTTGATACATTTCAAATGAAACCGTATCATTACGCATAGATCTCCCTCCTTGTCTAATATCCCAGATATATTCATTTGCCTTACGTAACAATCTATCCAAACACTTGAAACGTAATTGATGACACTATAGCATATAAACTGATTTGATTTTGTCATTACTGTCAGTAGGTACATTATACGATAATGTATTTTATTGTGTAATAAGTCGTGTTTTCGATTTTCTTCATTTCTCACTTGTACAATGTACCTACATATGTATATTTTCTTTGGCACATTGTTAATAAACTACTCGTTAAACAAATGGTATTCTAAATCAATTAAATTATACAGTATAGGTACGCGTATTTTGATGTGAACGTGGAACATACATGCCAGTATATTTGTGTACTTATAGCAACTATATATTCGTCATATATTGTATATGTAAAGGCTAACGATATGATAACAGTATAACATTATTCGTAGGTATATTTGTCTCTAGACTGTATTAATGCATTATGAATAACTAGATAGGTAGTTATGATTGTTGTTTTAGAACACAGTTTGTGTGTCAAATAATATTACGCATTATGTAAGGTAATTAATTAATAATTATTACATGATAACATCATATTATTAGCAATAGTGGGTTTGACTTTGAAAGATAAAAAGTTGTATAATATACACTTATCAATTAACAGTTGTAGTTTAATTTACATTTTTTAATACCTAATATGAATATCAAAATTCCTATTAGATTCTGAGTGGAACGATAAATGTATTTATTTTACAATGATGTGTGTTTTATTTTTATTTAAAATTTTTTTTTGTGTCTGTCATCATCATGTGAAAATTTAATAGAAGGCTCCTAGTATATTGTTTCAAAGGCAGATGAAAAAAATTTAAAATCCATAGTCACAATTTTTTTTTATAAACATCTAAAGTTCAAAAATTAACAAGATATGGAAAAATCACGAAAATTTGCAAATTATTTTTAGTTAGAAATTCATGAACAATTTTCTTTTTAAATCTAAGATTTGAAAATGTAATACAAGATTCCTCATAATATTGTCTATCTTTATCGAAAAAAAAAATGTCTACAAAAAAGTCAAATTAAATTTTTATGAGCGTTTGAAATTCATATTTTTACAACATTTGATATTCACTCGATTTCTCATCTGACGATTTTCTTATTTAATTGTAATTAAAAAACGAATGACTGTAGATATTTGAAAAATTCACTGAATGTTAATATTTTCATTTTTTATACACCATAACATTTTGAAAATATTTTGACTTTTTTTGAGCTGTTTACGGACATTCTCAGTTTTCAATTTGTTTAGTTTTTTAGATTTATTTTTTTATTTTTTTATTTTTTTTGTGTCTGTGTACACGATAAGTAGTCGAAATAATGCTACGATTTTCAACTTCAGTATCTTGTTCGATCAGAAAGTGAATATCGTTGGTGCATTGAGCAGGTCAAAATTTAAATTTCCCAGTGGTTTTCAAAAGCGCCGGGAAAAATAAAAGAAAAATTAAGGAAAAACGGGAATTTTTACGCAAAATCGATTTTTCACAAAATTGAATTTGGTTTTTGGTGTAACTTTAAAAAAAATGACCGTGGATGCATGAAATTTTGACTGAATGTTTACATTTCCATTTTCTATACACGATAAAATTTTCAAAATATTTTGACTTATTTTGAGCTCTTTACGGACATTGTCAGTTTTCATTTTTTTTTTAGTTTTTTTTCTAAAAATATCAATAA
>NC_042494.1:37838650-37840434 GCF_005508785.2 Acyrthosiphon pisum | reverse complement strand
AGATAGGTACCTATTATTGGTCAATTTTTTTTTTAATACTATATAGATAAGTAAATAATATATCTTATACCTAGACTAACATACCGTCTCCGCTCAGAATCGTTTTTCTTATACAGTGATATTATATCATTGAATTCAAATTTAATACTATCCATTATACAGTGACCCACTTATAACCTACTGTACAGCCGAGTGACATCCACTTACCCACCTTTTTTATTATGGGGCTCCAGTCGGTCGTGTTTTAAGGAAATGAATATTGGCAATTTAACAGAAGGACATTAAAATGAATTGTAAGTGTGTGCAAAGTAAATGAACATTAGTATGTGTGAAATTAATCTGTAATCGTTTTCGGTTAATATTTCCTAGAAATGTTCTGAATTATAACCGTAGGCCCGCGTAACACCGCCCGGTTTATCGATCGTTATTTATATTCGTCGGCAATTAACTTACGTAAGCGCAGGCATTGACGGAGATTTTAAATTATGATCAACTTTTTTCAATTTAAAATAAGCGGTTTTTAGACCAATAAGCTAGACAAAACTGGAGGAATTCGGTTTGACGGATTTCTAAAACGGATTATGATTGATTAACAAGTTTACTAGGTTTTGCCAGAGGTGATTTTTAATATTCCAATTATTGTTAGTGTCATGATGAATACTATAAATACAAAAATATCATATTTTAGATTCTGAGTGGAACGATGAATGTATTGATTTTACAATGATGTGTGTTTTTTTATTTTTTTTTTATTTTTTTATTTTTTTATTTTTTTTGTGTCTGTGTACACGATAAGTAGTCGAAATAATGCTACGATTTTCAACTTCAGTATCTTGTTCGATCAGAAAGTGAATATCGTTGGTGCATTGGGGAGGTCAAAATTTAAATTTCCCAGTAGTTTTCAAAAGCGCCGGGAAAAACAAAAGAAAAATTAAGGAAAAACGGGAATTTTTACGCAAAATCTGTTTTCGAGAAAATTGATTTTGGTTTTTGGTGTAACTTTAAAAAAAATGACCGTGGATGCATGAAATTTTGACTGAATGTTTACATTTCCATTTTCTATACACGATAAAATTTTCAAAATATTTTGACTTATTTTGAGCTCTTTACGGACATTGTCAGTTTTCATTTTTTTTTAGTTTTTTTTCTAAAAATATCAATAAAATTTTATTTGTTGGATAAAAAAGCTTGAAAATTTAATAGAAGGCTCCTAGTATATTGTTTCAAAGGCAGATGAAAAATATTAAAAATCGTTAGTCACAGTTTTTTTTTATAAGCATTTAAAGTTCAAAAAATGACAAAATATGGAAAAATCACGAAAATTTGCAAATTATTTCGAGTTATAAATTCATAAAAATTTTTCTTTTTAAATCTAAGATATGAAAATGTAATACAAGATTCCTTATAATATTATCTACCTTTATCAAACAAAAAATATCTATAAGAAACTCAAATTATTAAATTTTTATGGGCGTTTGAAATTCATATTTTTACAACATTTGATATTCACTCGATTTCTTACGTAACGATTTTCTTATTTTGTTGTTATTAAAAAACGAGTGACTGTAGAAACTTGAAAATTTCACTGAATGTTAATATTAGCATTTCATATATACGATAAAATTTTTAAAATAATTTGACTCTTTTTGAGCTGTTTACGGACATTGTAAGTTTTCAATTTTTTTAGTTTTTTTTTTCTATAAATATCAATAAAGTTTTATCTGTTGGGCCAAAAAGTGTATAAATTTAATACAAAGCTCCTGATATATTGTTACAATATCAGT
>NC_042494.1:37832007-37838001 GCF_005508785.2 Acyrthosiphon pisum | reverse complement strand
GTCATGATGAATACTATAAATACAAAAATATCATATTTTTTATTCTTGGATATCACAGCTAAAAAAATAAATATTCAAAATCGCCTCTGGCATAACCTAGTCAACTTGTTAATCAATCATAATCCGTTTTCAAAAATAAAATCCGTCAAACAAACTCCAATTTTGTCTAGCGTATTGGTCTAAAAGTCACTTTTTTATCATCGACTGGAACCCCCTTAATTTACCTACAAAAATATTTCATTATGTTACATTAGTGTAGTTAATTGGTCGTTAGGTAACCAATAATATTTAGGTATTTATCAAACTACTTAATATACCTACTATAAGTAAAAGTATAAAATGAACATATATAAATAATAATATAGGGTGTCTCAAAAAGAACGCCGGATTTAAATCTGCAATAGGTACATTAAATTTATTTTTCTTAAAAAAACATTACAAATATATCATTCTCTTCAGGATAAATTGAGGTTTAACAGTGAAAAACAACATCGGGCATATGACCCCCCTACTAGCCCTACAGGCGATTATTCTTACCATCACTCGATCACACATTGCCCCATCAAGTTCGTTGAGGACACGACGAATTTCTTGCTTAAGTTCCAAGACGTTTCAGGGCCGGATTGGTCAGGCGAGCTACCGAGAAAATCTCGGTGGACCGCTTGAAGTTTGGGCCTGTCCTGTGAGTGTGAGTGAAAATAAATTCATGTTCAAAATATGATTGTTATAATTATAGACGTAATTTTGGGCCACTGAGTATGTAAATGGGCCGCTTATAGAAGTGAAAATCTCGATGGGTCGATATATACCAATCCGGCCCTGTGACCATGAACCACCAGCATATTGAATTACATGTTTAGACATCTACAAATAAAGAGTGTCAATATTAACATGGATGAATTAATAAATATTACTCAAACAATATATTATAAACAAAAGCAATGCACTTCTGTGAGCAAATAATCTACAAATAAAGAGTATCAATTAACATGTTTAAAATAAATATTACTCAAACAGTATAACATATTATAATTTAAAAATAACATTATGCTTCTGTAAGCATAGTAAATAATAATTTGACCTATTATTACAACTAAGTACAATTAGTTTGTATTCCGTAATTAGTATGTAACCCATTCATGATATTATAGAAGTGTAACCTAACGTGAAAATAAAGGTAATTTTTGTGCGTTTATATCATTAATAGTTACAAATTTACAATTATAATTGGTCAATATGAATTATTATAATATGCATCTATACAATTAAGAAACGATTTTGCATATCACTGATACTACAATATGGTTTTTATGAGAAGCGATTATACACGAGTAGTATTAAAATGTAATATTCTCAACAATATCTTATTGGTATAGCATAAATCCGCACATGGGTACATTTACCGTTTGTTTTACACCTTTTTCGATCTCAGGCGAATACCATCAGGATATCAATTATTTAAGTATAAAATCACAAAAGATAATATGCACTTGGGACGTGCCTAAAATAGGTTCATACTGAGGTCTATTATAATACGACCAAAGACCCCTCATTAACCCTGTTAGCGGAATGCCTTGGAGTTGGTCTCGGTGTTGGATCAAAATGTATCTACATTTTGACCAATTAGACAAATCCCGTTGGAACTATATATTATAATAGATTTTATTATTATTTACCTTTTTGGCTTTTTGGTATCTATCCCGTGCTGTTAGGGATGTGATTGTGGTAAAAGTAAAGACTGCGTTGATCTTATTCTGATAATGATGGTTTAACTAAATTAAATAAGAAATATTTATGTGTTATACTATTTAGAGTTAAATTAAGTTTTTACGAAAAGGGTCCTTTGAACTTTTGAG
Source organism: Acyrthosiphon pisum (assembly GCF_005508785.2). Classification (NCBI taxonomy): domain Eukaryota; kingdom Metazoa; phylum Arthropoda; class Insecta; order Hemiptera; family Aphididae; genus Acyrthosiphon; species Acyrthosiphon pisum. The sequence continues at coordinate 37,836,145 of NC_042494.1, read as the reverse complement.
TGATTAATATATTTTATTGTTGATTTTTTTTGTTATTATGAAAGTTCAACAAAGGTCAAAAAATAATATTTTGTATTAGATGTAGTTATAAAATGTGTCTATATAAAGGTTTATTAAGCTTGTGAGGGTTTATAACTATTTAATTTTCAATAGTTTTTTTGAATAAAGGGTGAAAAGGGACAGCTGAGTTTCATTGTATATTATTTAAAAGTATTGTTCTTATTTTGATTGCGTAGTGACATTTTTATTATTCTGTATTCTATTTGAATCAGTCAACACTCAACATATACTACTGTGAATTAAATACCTAATTCGAGAATCCAAGAATAATTTAGTTTCGGATTACCTGAGTGGTACGGTGTACAACTTGGATTAAGTATTGTATTTTGTATAATATGTTTATTATTTGTAGGTCCTAAATATAATACTATAACATTGTGTGTTTAATAGGCCTTATAACAATTCACTTTTCTTTATGAAATTATATAATATTCAAGGTACAAAATAAAGTTGTTGTATTCTAAAAGTTATGTTAGAAATTAATTATCTAAACCGTCTTCATATAATGATATATAAAACCATATATTTTTTAAACCGTATGATTTAATAACTTTGTATATGTTTACATTATTATTCTAGTTGGGTAATTGCAATTTTAGAGTGAAGGGATGAATGTATTGTATTTACAATGTGTGTTTTTTTTTGTCTGTCAACATTCGGAGTACTAAGAATACTCCAGTTTTTGACAACAGCATCTTTTCTGATAGAAAAGTGAATCTAGTTAGTTCTTTTGGGAAGTCAAAATTGAAAAGTGTTTGAAAGCGTCAGGAAAATAAAAAAAAAAGTGAAATAATTAGTAATTTTTAAACAAAACCAATTTTCAAAAAAAGTTGATTTTATTTTTTTGGTGGAACTCAAAAAATAATAACCGTAGACATTCAACATTTTCACAAATTGTATTTACATTTTTTAAGCTATTTATAAATTTTCTGAATTTTCTAAATATTTTAAAAATTATTTCGATAAAAACTTTTTCACTTAGTAAAATTGAACATTTTGGTCCTCGAAAGATGCTTTAATAGCAGTTCAAAAATACTAAAAAAACATAGGCACGACTATTTTTGATATGCATTTAAATTTCATCGAAAAATTACACTATTTATTATAGCCATGAGTTATTTTCGATGTTTATTCATTTTTTGTTAGTTATTTAATTTGATTATTTATACAAAAATGTTAGGATGACATAACGTGTTAACTTAGTATCATTTTTCGTATGCAACGATTTATCATTGAATTTAAACACAACAAATCCATTATAATGAAAATCTCGACGATTACTATATAGCAGAGCGGTATCCACTTCACACTTGGTCCACAAAAAATGCTAAAAATAAGAACCACTGACTTTTTTAAAAAAAATTTTGTAGTAGTTCTAATACATTGATTTTTGCATTGCAGCATCCAAATATTTGGATACAATAAAGGAACTTAAAAGGAAAATGGATCCAAAAGCAGCCGAAGAAGACGATAATAAAGATGAAGCAATGAAACATCAATAAATAGTATTAATATCTATTATTTATATACTTTAAAGTTAATTAAAAACATATAAAAATAGATTGAATATAAACTAAATTTAATCAAATTTGGCAATAATTTATTTACAAACAACCATAAAAAGAACAATATTACTCTTAATTTTTCATTTTTTCTCGGAAATTAGGTAATTACTTATAATCCATTACAATACACAAAATTATCATTTATATAGTTTAGTTAATCTAATATTTTATAACAAACTTATATGGATTAGGTTTAGTTTCAAATTTTCAGTTATATAATAATATTTCTTATTGTTTCATTGTTTACGCATAAAACAACACAAAAATCAAAAAAATAATATAAAAGCCAGCTAAATATTGTCCAAATTAAATCATAATATTTTACTTTTTAGTTTTTCATGTATAATGTATATTGTATATCTTTATATAATATAATATATTGTAAAAAGTAATATTTAGTATTAGTTACGGGTATTTTCTGTGTTTATACATTCAAAAAATGTTGTATCCAAAACATTAATTTCATGACTATATACGTACAGGCGTACAGGAACGAGAATCTTAAAGTTGGGATAAAAGGACCAAAGGTATGATAATATCTAACATATTTTATAGAAAACTTTAGCCAAATCACATCATTAGCGCTTATAGTTATTTTGTAGCTCGATCAGTGAGTATCAGATTCAGGAATATTTTAGAAAAACATTAACTAGTTTTATGTTTGGAGTAGTTTCGATGTGTTTAACACATATTCTAGAAGTTTATTTGACCGTCGACGTAGATTGTGACTTTAATACTATACGTGTTTGATAACTTTGTTTATTATAACATTAATCAAAACTATGTACGACAATGTCTGAATTCACATTTGGCTTGAAAATGTTTTTGAAAACAAAACGTACCTATGTATTTTAGAAATTCTGCTATCATAATGTCAATATTTAATATTTACGGTATCCTAGGTGACATTTTCTATCATAAGATATAAGGTCAGCTCTAAATATGTTTCAAATTTCATAATTAATAGAATACTAGCTGATTCCGTGCACTTCGTTGACAGTTAAAATACCAATTCTATATGATTCAAAATGTATTCAATTCATCAATTAATACCCCGGCGTAGAGATGTTCAAAACTTTCCGTGACAAATTCTCGTGGATTAGCCCCATATTAATCTCTATTAAAGATTTTTAACACAGTGATAAGTCATAACAGTGGTTAATGGTTAGTAGTCACACAAATTTTGTTGTTTTTGACCAAATATAAGACACTGATCTAAAATTATATTCAATCATAATAATCATATTATATTTTGTAACCAATAGCAACCCTATAATAAACAAACATATATTAGATATAATTTATTACTATTATTACTATAGGTAATTATTTCTATAAAAAATGTTCAAATTTGCTATTTGCAAAAAATCGAGATATAATATAGCCTATAGACAGTCCTATAAAGTATTTAAGTAAAAGTATTTGAGTAAAAGTATTCAAATACTTTTTTAAGTATCGAATAACTTTTTAAATAATTTCAGCATGAAGTATTTTGAATGGTATTTTAAATACTTTTTTTTGTATTAAATACTTTTTGGTATTGAATACTTTGGTTTTTTATTTCGAACATTTTATTTTTATTCGAAATAATTGGTTGGAAAAATATTATTGTCAACTACAATAATATAATAATAGTTTTATTTAATATTCTGTGTGAAAACCAGATTTCCAAAAAAAGTTATTGAATATGGAATAACAATATTCCCTTTAAAACTATTAGATAACTATTAGATTTCCTATTTTCTATGTGTTTATATTACGATAATTGGAAACCCACTTTAAAAACCAAAAGTATTTGAAAAGTATTCCAAATACTTTTTCAAAGTATTTGAGTAGTATTTGAAATACTTTACAATTAAAGTATTTGAGTAGTATCTTAAATACTTAAAAAAAAATGTATTTGAGTATTTACTCAAGTACTTTTTAAAAGTATTCTTTACATGACTGCCTATAGATCTTTGGGTAGCTTTCTGATGGTAAACATTTCTAAAATCGGTTAAGTAGTTCCAGAGATTACCCTGAACAAACGAACAATTTTCTTCTTTATATATATATATATACACCTATACCTATAGGTATTAGTTTATAGATATTATACTCTTACAATTTTATACATCGCTGTGAAATACTAGAATTTTATTTGAAATTATTTAAAGTCTAATTATATACAATTATTATGTTACTATGTTAGTAAGTATAAAATGTATTCATTAGACCATTAAGCATTTACATTGTTAAATAGCGAGGTTCTTTTCTATTCAATCTAATATTTGAGGGAACGTTTCGATAAATGTCTATCAATAAATTTAATTTTTATACTTAAGTAAAAACATCTAACGGTTCATTTAAAAGTTTGTAAACCACACATAAATACGATATATTTACCATTGGTACCTAAAGCGTTTTTGGTGCGTGTCATATGTGTTTGAACGACAACAATTGGTGGTCTTCAAAATGTATTTATGTTAAAAATAATACATATGCATTGTACCTACATCTGAGTATCTTTCTTG
>NC_042494.1:37828956-37831834 GCF_005508785.2 Acyrthosiphon pisum | reverse complement strand
TCTCATCACAAATATCTACAGAAATGGTAAACCCTAATCAAGTAAATGATAATAATATGTGAATTATAATATTGCATAGTGTAACAAAATATAACAATTTAGTTATTGTTTGTGAATTTTAGAATTTAGTATTTACCGTTTCATTAAAATATATATTATTTTAATCATTTTTAAAAGTAAAAATATAAATAACTAAATAAAATTAATTTTTATTCACTGATAAACTATCAATTTCGTTCGTGAATACTAAAAATGCTCATAAAATTTCTTATGTAAGCTACAGAGAGAAAAACTTTTAAGACTGGAATTTTTTTTATTTAATGAGAAAATAATTTGAACATTTTCGAGAATTTTCGAGAATTTTGTCAAAATTTGAACTTTCAAAGCATATAAAAAATAATTGTGCCTGTATATATTTAATATTTTTGAACTTCCATTATTATACAGTAATTTAATAAAAATTTAGAAAAAGATAGAACAATTTCTCAAGTCTGTACATAGAACAAATATTAAAGTCAAAATATTTTGAAAATATTTCTATGTATGTAAAGTGCCAATATAAATATTTGGTGAAAATGTCAAGTGTCTACGGTTAAAAGTTTATGAGTTTCACCAATAAAATTAATTTTGTTAAAAATTGCTACATTTACATTGTTATCAAAAAAGATGCTAATGTCAAAAACTGAAGCATTTTTATTACCCCAAATGTTGAAGACACAAAAAAAACACACATCATTGTCAATACAATACATTCATTCGTTACGCTCAAAATCTAAAAACTAATAATTAGACATTTAGACTAAAGCGATTCGTGTAGTGAAATTGCCTATACGAGTTGCCGTGTAATAGAGCATACAAATTATTCAATTATTGTTATTCTTTTAGATCAGTAGTGTTCATCAATGTTTCTTCCGACAAAGTAATTATGTGTTTTTTTCAACATATTTTATAATTGGACCTATGAACGTACAGATTTTAAAAATTATTAATTGTATTATAGACAAAATGTAATTCCTGATGATCCTTAATTTTCTGAATTTTTTGAGCAAATTGTTAAAATAATATTAAGTACAATTAATAAACTTTATTTTAATATTATTTGTAGATTGTATTTATTTACATTAATATATTTTACATAACATTTTTAAGACATAATGAAATAGTATATTATATAATTATTATTCATAATATTTTCTTATATATTTTTAGTAGGTATATTGTTTAGAAAAGGAGGAATTAAAATAAACAGCTTGTAAAAAAATAAAGAATATTTATTTTATTTTCAAAAACCACTAAGAAGTATATTATATAATATTTTTTTTTTTTTTTTTAGGTTTAAGGCTTCAACTGCTAAGGTATTAGCCTGCGTGGTACTGTAAGGGAGGGTACTATAGTTTTTTTATACGTGTGCATATATAATATTTATTTTTACAAAAAAACTAATAATTAATTAAAACAAAACATAGAAATTCTAAAAAAAATTGTATTGCTGTTATTGTTGAACTTAATAAAATCATGATGAATATTATATAACGAGTAAAAAAAAATAATAAGCTGCAGTACTTGGTAAGAACACTATAGATTGAAAATATTATGGAATACATTTTAGTTATTAATGAAAGGCCGATGCTATATTATTATCAATATTTTTAAAAATTATTTTTTTTATACGGTTTAACAAAAAACTTATAATAAATTATGCAATAGATTTGATTTTAAAAACGTGCATAATAATTTTTGTTCAGGAATTAAAATATTTTGGATATGAATGAAGAATGGATATTAAATATTATTAATTAATATTTGTTATATTATTATAATAATAGTAAAAAAAAATAGAAAAAAAAACAACGTTATGTGTGTTATCTGAAATCGAATAAATACAATGATGATGATACATCTATCCCACGTTTTTATATGTAAATATAATATTTCAAATTTTGACACAACTCGAAATACGATTGTTACCAACAATATTTTATTACAATATTCAATTGTCAACAATGATTGATAAAAACGATTTTCAATTTAAGTGCTTACATATTTCATTTGAGACTGATTTTCTTTCCTTGAAAATGATTTATAGCTACCTGAAAGCATAATATTGTGTTTTGTTAGTTGTAGGCCATTCGATCGTAGGAAAATGAATACAGAACTTTGTAAAATAAGGTAGGTACATGTAACATGGTTTGATTTTGAGATGAAATTCGAGAAGCATTATGTTCAATCGATAAATTAAATTACTCTTGATTAGTTGTATTAAAAATATTATTTATTTGATAGTTATGAATAAATTAGCCATAACTCATAAGAAATGCAAAAGGAAGTGGCATACCCATGAATTGTTTAGGGTGAGAGTGTTCAATAACGCAATAATTACTTTTAGTTTCCGAGCGGAATAATACATTTATTGGTATAAATACTATATATGGGGTATGTAATAACTTTTTAGAGAAGTCGATATTTTAATATTTAATTTAAAAAAAATAAATACTGGATTACTTATGTTATGTTGTGGACTGTAGTACTTTGAACAAAATCGATTTTGATGTTATTATTCAAAATTAAATAATCGTAGATACTTGAAATTTCCATCGAACATTTATATAATAATTAATATAATTTTCAAAATATGATGAGCTATTTATAGACGTTTGAAATTTCTAACTTTTAAATTCTGAGCAGAGCGAGGAAGCTAGTAGTTTTACAATAGTGTTTATTTTTTATTTATTTATTTTTTTTATTATGTATACAAAATTTCTACCAGAAGGAGTGCTTCGATTTCAACATAATATAGTATCTTATTTTTTAGTAAATCGGATCAAGATGGTACTAATTTTCTAAATTTACCGATTTTCTCAATAGTTATTTAATGCCA
>NC_042494.1:37820573-37828856 GCF_005508785.2 Acyrthosiphon pisum | reverse complement strand
AAACCCTCTTCTAATGGTATAATGAATCTAAATTCTTCAAATATGATCATTATGTATACCTACTTCTAAAATTCCAAAAATTGTTAAATTTAATTAAACGTATAATTAATAATTATCATGACAAACAATTTATTGGAATGAGCATGTATGATAAATCACTCGGTGTACTTTAATATATAATATATAATACGTTGAATCGACGATAATTTGTTGGTTATTTTTGCCATCACAACAAATTGTTTGATACGTATTGATCCCGTATATGACTTAATTAAACTCAATTTAGCTGTAATAATATTATGTATTGTTGTTACAGTATGATTTTAGATTCTGAGTAAACCTATGAATGTATTGATTTTACAATGACAACACCTTTTGGGGCAGTACAAAACCTTTTATTTTCTGGTAGGAAAGTAGTTTTGTGTTTTGGGGGAAGGCGAGGGTCAAAAGATTACAAAAGTGTTGGGACAATTCAAAATCGACTTTTTTTTTTTTTGTAACACTAAATCTAATAACCATAATACAGAATACTTAAGTATAACCGTAGATACTTGAAATTTCCACCAAATATTTGTATGAACAATTTCCGTACATGATAAATATTTTAAAAATAATTGAATTATTATATTGACTCTTTTTGAGCTATTTTTAAACATGAGAAATTTTAGTTTCTTTTCTATAAATGTGGTTAAATAATTTTTCATTGATTCAAAAATGTTCAAAATTAATACAAGGTTCTTCATACATTTTTGTAATAGAAGCTAAAAAATAGTAAAGATACATAATATGCAAGATTTTTTTTATAAGAATTTAAAATTAAAATTCATGACGAAAATTTACAAGTTATTTGAAGTTAGAAATTTATTAAATATTCAATTTAAATATCATAGAATTAAAAATGTATAACAAGGTTCCTCATAAATAGTTCATACTGTAACCAAGAAATCTAAAAAATGTAGATATAATACAGTTTTTTTATGGATAGTTTAAGTTTGTATAAAATTAGATATTTAAACGAAGAATAAAAAATTTAGTTAATTTGTTGTAATTTAAAAATAGTATTCCAAAGTACTTAAAACTTTTAAAGTATATTATTTTATTTTGTAGACACAATGACCTTTTCAAATGTACTGTTTTATGTATTACTACTAAATACTAATAGTAAAATAAATTATAATAATAATTAATAATATCATAAAATATACTCAGTGTATAGTATTACTCATTAATATAGACTGACAGTCCGATTTCGCTCAGAACAGTAACCCACGCCTAATGTAAATCATGATACCCATGTATTTTTCTTTAAACGTAGGTATACGTTTTAAATTATAGACGCAAGGCGATGGAAAATGTTGGTTTTAGTGTGCATGTACCTATCATTTTTATTAATTTATTTATTTTGCAAACATTTTTTTGATTCAAAAAATTAATAGGCTGTACCTACTTATTTCACGCAATACATCTATATAGATATTAATAGAACATAATATTTGTATTTTAATTGTCCAATAATCCTTAGTAAAACGTTTCGAATAACGAAACAAAAAAATAAATATAAAAGTATTTATGTATGAAAGTAAAGTTTTTATACTATATTAAGCTTGATTTTGAAATATTTTTCCAAAACGATATAGTTGAATTCTAGTTTAAAACAATAATATATTAATATTCTACTATCCTGTGACCCAGCATACGACTCAGAACTGTTGCCTAATATTATAGTACTTACATAATATTTCTGTCCGTATGAGTCTATAGGTTTTTTATACAAGTACATATTGTTATAATTATATCATAGTGGGTGTAATTATTATTAATTGATAACAAAATATAAGATAAAACATCAATCTATGAATTATTGTTAGGTAGGTAGGTACTACAACAACGACACATAATAATTGTATTGCGGGTATTTGATTTTGTCAGATACCTAAGAACAAATTTCTAAATATTCAATTGTGTTAGAATATTATAGTACGGCTACTATTTTCTTGTATTTCAAAACTTGTTAAAAATGTTATAATTTATTGTGTTTCGGAGTGAATCATTGTTGTACAGAGTATGTCTCAACGGGGGTCATGTCTTAGTCGAACATCCCGCCACTTGACTCCGTACGAGTATTATAAGAAATATTCTTCATATGAGCCTCTGGTGGAAACTATTTTTCATTTCTCTTGTTACAATCATCATTTTTACTTAGAATTATACAAACTAAGTTGTATGAAACATTTTGGAAATAATATAAAAGAGGCGTGGGCACAAAATAAAAGGCAAAGCTCTTTGTTAAAATCATTCATCCACCCTATCTTGATATTTTAGTGGAAACAATAAAAATGTATATTGTATATACATTATTTTGCCATGAGTTGTCTAAACATGCCTACCCTTAATTTGTTGTGTACATAATTTATATTTGTTACGGCCGCCTGCCACCAAAATATCGCACTATAACGGTTGTGGTCCTTTATCGAGTTGACCGTTGTTATATATGAAGTTTCACCCACATTACCGGATAGCAGTCTTAGAATAACTACAAGCATAATACAACAGTGAATAATATATGAGAAAGGCTTTTAAAAGGCAAATAAAGGTGTTGTTCGGAAATGACCTAAGACATTTTCAAGCAATATATAATTCATCAGACAGTGGACAATGCATATTATAATATAGATTATGGATGGTATAACTTGTTGAATGTATTGTGGGTACTATTGATGGTATTTTCAGTATTCTGAAATGACGGTTAATCGAAAAATACCTGAAAAAAATCAAACAAATTTAATTTAATAGTGTTTAATCGACTTTTATCAGAATCATTCACACATACTGGAAGCTGTACCTATATCTATATAATAAACGATTTATAATTGAATGATGCAAATCATTTTTACCAGCAATATAATTACGTAATTTAAATTAATTTTAAACAATGGCGAGACTAAAAGGTTCAGAGGAAGCATTCGCTGTAAAGCCCTAACACTTAAGGGGTCCACAGAAGATAATTAATTTTTTTGTTAAATTGTAGAAGCCAAAAAAATTAGTAAAGTTTAAATTTAATTTTAAAAATCATTGTCTATTAATATATTAATATATTATGTCAAAACCAGTATGAGGTTAGTATTATAATATTATAAACGAACCATATCTTCTAAAATGTATTTTCTAAAACATGCATCCGAATCAAGTGAGCATAGAACAGAGGCACAGAGCCATATCTGGTATAATAAAATATTATTTTATGTGCGTAAACGGAATCGATTTTTGCATCAAATTATTTTAATTGTCAACGAACATGACCTTTCTAAAAATGTGAGCCCAAGTAATTTTTAAAAGTTTAGGGAAGTTTCCAAAATTTAACCCATGCATTTAATTTAATCATACTTAGTAGATTTGACAGTCATATAAAGTTATTCATAACAAAAGAAAATATTAGGTACAATTTAATATTTCAAGATAGCAACTTTTGGTACAGAGCCCCATATACACCTTTACTTAATAGAATAATTTTCTATTAAATCTAAAACACGATTTTTTTAATAATAATAAATGTTTTTTTTAATGAATTTTTTATTTTACTGATCATATTTCTTGACTCAAAAGTGCAATAACTCTACAAAATAATTTGATAAAAATACTTTATACTATGAAACATAATGTGAATTTATTGAAGAGTGAAAACGCAACTCACTCATCATAAAAATATAAAATACAATACGGTTGAATAGTGACTATTTTAAGCCATTACAGTGAAAGAACCATAAAAAGTATTGCCTTACTAATATAATAAAACAAGATGCTCCATTAATCATTTTAATGATGTAATTTGATGTAATAATATTTAATATTATATGATAATATTTTTATGTATTTCCTATGTAATCTTTGATAATGCGCATTAGCTAAACTAGTGTGTATTAAAAGTAAGAACAAAAAACTCTAAATATTATATTTATTTAACAAATTTAAACCTGATATACTTGTAAAGTCATTAATATTGTCCATTCAAACTAATCTCGAAATTGTATTGGGATACAATCATATATATTTTTTATTGTAAATATATTATAGTTTATAACCATTTAATATATTTTATTTGCATACATAGTAAGAACAACAAAATTAATAATGCTGTAGGCGATTCTAAAAAACAGGGATATCCCGATGCATCCTGTTATCAAAATATATTGTACCTTTTTCATAGTCCAACCGCGTCCGAATTTATCAATATTATTTTTAGCATAATACTCCAAGTGCATGAACAGTGTATAAAACTAAATTTTTAACAAACAGCAACAATATCTTAAAATAGGTATTTATAAGTTAAAAACTCCCTTCTGAAGAAAATGAAGTGATTGTAGTCATTATTAAAATAATACTGCAATAATAACCCTTGTGTATAAAGCACAATCAAAAAGTTTTGCTAGTTACAGATACTAATTATTTTAAAAAGTGTTAAACATTTAAAAAAAAAAACCAACTTTTTGATATTTTTTTAATTATGACTAGTTCCACGCACTAGGTTGATAGTCTGATATTATGCACGTATTAATACGCCACTTCCGGTTTATGTTTTGTTTTAATTGTATTCAAAACAGAACAATCATTCAAAGTGTAGATATCAACTTCCAATTTACGAGTTACCTAGTTCTCTCTACCAAAGCTCGACCTGCTTAATCTTCGGAAAAATACTCAAGTAATATTAGAGTAATATTATTTATTTAATTTAAATTGTTTTAAATTGTATTTAAACGCATTGTGATACATTTGTACATTTATAAACTTATAACCGACCACGTCAGGCACAACCACTTTCGATGCCTTTTAGACTTTATATATTAATATTAAAATATCTACGCTATACCGACTGGAATCGTGTCCCTATTTAAATTCGTAAATGATAAAGTCATTAACTACGAAGAAACAAAATTAAAATAAAAATCGTAAAAATGATATTAAACGTCCCTTATCTTCGACCTTTTCTGTATTGCAAGCACATACAAAAATAAATCGATGCTTTTCATCACTCACGACCGGTTTGCTGCTCTTATGACAGAAGTCCCTATTTCCGTAATTTATAACGATATCGACGGCTCGCCAGTCACTGAAAACTATAAATAAGGGGCAACCAAATACCACCATCAAAACACAAAAAACATTTTATCTCCATCCATATTTATTAAAGGTGCGTTCTCAATTATATGTGCTAACGGGACGTCTTCTTTAAGGATATCATCGGCACAGACAGTTTATCTTGTAAATCAACTTCTACTTATTTTAAAATCAAAACACCTGATAACTGTTGTAGGAAAATTATCCTTAACCTTAAAAAAACCAAAGCACCATGATAAAATTATTCCTTTTTAATACTAAACAATCTAATTAACAAAAAATATTATGATGTAATTATAACTATAATGTAAACTATTGCAAATACTGTAACTAATGACCTTTGCTGCAGCCAAGTTGTTTGTTAGGAAACAAAAATAACCAAAAATCGTTAAATATGAAATTAAACAAAGAATAATAATAATGATACTAATATAACATAATCATATACCTGCAGAATTCAGACGTCGGTACTACAATTAAGTGCATCAGAAATATTATATTATCTGTCCTATTCATTATAATTATAATGCAATTGTATGATACGTGTTTCATGGTACCTACACTCAATCTTTAAATATAACATTTAAAAAAGAAAATACTTATTTAGCTTTATTTAAAATTTTATATTTATAAAATTATATACTATTAATCTTCATTCAAGTTTTCATTATCTACCTTGTGCGTCGTAGATTCTACGATGATATTATAACGCTTAAAATTATAATAATACTATAATATTGCTATAAATCTTTTCAGTGTTATAAATGACACGTCAGTTACAAAATAGGTTACCTGAATGTCAAAACAACGGAAATTTAACATAAAATAAAAAACACAATATCAGTAGGTTGATAATGATAGAATCGTAAATTATGTTTGCAATTTACTTGAAAAATAATAGAAATCCTTTTAAAGTTTTACCGAAGAACATATTGGTCCAATTTCCGATCTACTGAATATTTTATATGAAGATTGAATAATTTATGCTATCGAAAGTTATTGTGATCACGAACAAACTTATAAATACATTATTATAAAAACAATTGCTTCCGCTCTGCGTCTAGAATGTAAAATGGCAGTCTTAGTTTTTGTTATGAAGCTTATAATAATCTTAAATATTCATCGGAAATCTAACTCTAACCACCGATATGATTTTTTATTACCTACCTATTAAATTGTAGAGTAACAAATATTTTACCAAGAAAACTCTTGGTACTAATATAAGAAAAATCCAGTTTTATTAAAACTCAGCTTTATAGTATCTGACTACATTTATTTTGTACACTACGTTTTTTCATGCAATTAGATCAATAAGCGGAAAAAAATATACTTCCAGAAATCCAATATTAATTTCGAAAAACCTAACAATTGCGGACATTTGCGGACAATTGCGGACACTAACGTGCCCTGATGTACCTATATAATTAAAAAAAAGTGTCAGTGTATAAATTCCAACAGTTATTATTTTTTTTTAATAAAGCGTCAACATTTTAATTTAAGATGTCTATAAAAAATTGTTCTTAAGTACCTATCATTGATATTTTAGAATAATTGCTAATACGAGTAGAACAGTTTATATGAAACTTTGGTAACACATTTTCAAGCATTTATAACTTAAAAAAATATCCTATAGATAGCAATTATTATAGTATAATTAGTCTTAATATTTTTACATTTTCATTGTGTATAAGAAATTATCGAGGAAATTATAAATTTAGTAGGAAAGTGGTATAGTATGTTTCTTGTTAATATTTTTGGAATAAAATCACAACAAAATAACAAAGATCGCCTTATGAGTTATCGTTATTTTATTGTATATTAATTTTATTAAAAATAAACTATAAGCCCTTATAAAAAATTCTGACTAAACATCTTTATATTTTTATTATACATTTTATAAAAATGATATCATGGCTAGAAAATGTTCATATAAAATAAATATTTGGTAAAAATGTCAAGTTATTATTTTTTGTATTGAAAAAAAAACAAAATCAATTTTGTCGAAGATTTGTGTTTCATAAATATATACCCGTTTTTTAGTTATTTTTTTCTATTTCTTTTCTACTTTAAACCTCACCCCCCCCCCCCCACCCCCACCCATCTACTATCTAACTAGAACCAATTGTTTATCAGAAAATTGCCTCAAAATTAAAGATCAAAACATCGTATCTGCTATAAAAGTCTTACAGAAATTAAACTATTTTTATTTTTCAACACACACATACAATTGTATAACTTTTGCATTCATCGCTAGACTAAGAATGAAGGCAAGTTGAGAAAAATGAAATAAATTAAAAATCGATACTTTATTCCTATGATCTTCAGAAAGATTCTATTTTAATAAGCTCAATGCCTACTCCATGTGATCAAAATGTAAATATTTGAACTGCTTGTGGCTCTATAGCTTAGCACCGGCTTTTTGATATGCAAATTAAGTAAGTATGCTACATTTTTGTATGAAACTCGGTACACATAATACGTATACAGCTGAGATTTTCTATTTTTTTTAAATATTGTCAAAATAGAACTCTATAACTTATAATTTTTATAAATCTTGAAATACTAATTTTTAAATACAATTGTTATAATGCTATTTTATATGTGTATTAAAATGTATAACAAAAGCAATAAATCGATTTAAAATTATTATTGTTTTAAGATTTTAACTTTAAATGCATACAATGAAAAACTATATTTAGTTACATTAACTTACATTTATGGCATGATAATAATTATGATTATTGCATTTGAAATCAGTAATGCATTGAATAACGATTTTTAACAGATCTCAGTTAAAATTAAATTTACTTACATGTCTTCTACTTCTATTATTTTTCTTTAAGTTTTTCTTACGCATAGAATTGCCAATGCATAGAATTTACAACCATCGAAAAATGTCATCAAGGTTAGTTTAAACCACACACTGTTGAAACTTGCCATCAAATTTGTTTATTCATTAATTTAATATTTAATAAATTTAATATCATAACATAACTTCTTTTCTGGGTGAGATATAGTCGAAACAAAATGTATGTCAATTCACCGTGTCTCGTCTACATTTTTATTAATTGTATACAGTTCAAAAGGTAAGCATACAATTATTATTTAAGTACTTAAACGGATTCAATCATTTTTAAGGGGTACATAAATTTGATAAAGTGATGAAAGTAT
>NC_042494.1:37819538-37820473 GCF_005508785.2 Acyrthosiphon pisum | reverse complement strand
CAGTGGCGGCTCGTGAACCGTATGAGGGGTGAGGCAGATAAACAATAAATTATTAATCAATTGAATACTCTCATGGTTCTACTATAGTACAAGTACAGGGCTCTTAAAAACTTCTATTAGAGTCTTAGTACAAGTACAAAATTGAAAATTGAATAATAATAATATGTTCGTTATTATTTGTTCGATAACAACCAGTAATAACTTTAGTTTGTGATAAAAGTATTATAGGTATGTATACACTTACACTGAACGACATGATGACAACCTCTCCGGTCCTTTTTCTATTAGTGGAAATCACGTCGTTTCGACAAATGACTAATGGATAATGTTGACAAACTCTGAGGCCCGAATTGATCAGCCTCGTTTACTAATAATATTCCGACTTCCCCCACTATCATGATATATATTTTTATAATCGTACGGCCATCCGACTCGTCTGAGGCTAAATATTGCCAGCCTCTCGGCACTCTTCGGCCTTCGTCGAGATCGGTCTATCGTTCCACGAACATTGTCGTAATTTTTGATAACAGTGTCGAAGTATGGATAAATATTATTATGTACTATGACAGTTATCATAAATACACGACAAAACAAATTCATTTTGTCATGATAATAATATTATATAATAACAAAAAGTTTTTCTATTATAAAATGTATAATATATTATTGAATATAATATTCTTAAAGTCGATTGGAAATAACTATAATTATAGTATGTATTTCCTTTTTCTTTACAAGAGTTAGGTGAGGCTGAGCCTCACTTGCCTCACCTGACGAGCCGCCACTGGAGAAGTTATTATCATACGTAATATATGGTGGCAATATTATGCCTAAAACTTAATTATTATTACTTATTTATTTATTTTTTTTTAATGCTTAAATCTCAATGAATTATATATAGCATTTACAATCTTATTATCGTACCTATCGCAAAT
>NC_042494.1:37812584-37819488 GCF_005508785.2 Acyrthosiphon pisum | reverse complement strand
GTGACCACAGGACGTTTGATAAGTTGAGATTTCCATACTATATTATTGTCCGGAAGAGGGAACAATAGATATTATTTATTTTTCAACATTGCAGGGACATTGATAAAATCAGTAGGTAATTTTTCAAACGTATAGAATTAAAATGTATCCACGTAAATTGATCTCGAAGACTGTTATGTAAATTTCGTTATTCAAAAATGTTATTAAGTATGGTGCAAATATTTTCATTTCAAAAATAATAATATAGCTGTTTCGATTAGCGAGTAAAATATAAGTGTCACTTACCGATATTTCAAAAATTTAAAACTACTTAAACAGTAAATCAATCTCAATCATTTTCTGGTACCTATAGGTACTCTTGTTATGTACTGAATGCAATGTTGTGCAACTTTAAAGTTTCTACATTACTTTATTTCAATATAATATTATGAATGATGGAACATCAGACGTGAAGTGTAATACAAGCATATAAGTATGTGTGTATACTGTTCAATTATACGTGATCACTAGATTTTGTTTTAAGTTTTCACTAAAGTGGTAATTATTTGCATAAAACGTGAGTAATTAGTACCTATTATAAATTATTATAAAATAAATATAATACAATTTTAAAAACACGGAGTTATATATATTATGATCCATTTAAGAGGAGTACACATGTGAATATAAAAGTAGAATATTGGTTGTTTTGATTTAAATTATATTTTTTGCAATTAAAGTTTCATACTTTCATCACTTAATCAAATTTATGTACCCCTTAAAAATGATTGAATCCGTTTAAGTACTTAAATAATAATTGTATACTTACCTTTTGAACTGTATACAATTAATAAAAATGTAGACGAGACACGGTGAATTGACATACATTTTGTTTCGACTATATCTCACCCAGAAAAGAAGTTATGTTATGATATTAAATTTATTAAATATTAAATTAATGAATAAACAAATTTGATGGCAAGTTTCAACAGTGTGTGGTTTAAACTAACCTTGATGACATTTTTCGATGGTTGTAAATTCTATGCATTGGCAATTCTATGCGTAAGAAAAACTATAAAGAAGAATAATAGAAGTAGAAGACATGTAAGTAAATTTAATTTTAACTGAGATCTGTTAAAAATCGTTATTCAATGCATTACTGATTTCAAATGCAATAATCATAATTATTATCATGCCATAAATGTAAGTTAATGTAACTAAATATAGTTTTTCATTGTATGCATTTAAAGTTAAAATCTTAAAACAATAATAATTTTAAATCGATTTATTGCTTTTGTTATACATTTTAATACACATATAAAATAGCATTATAACAATTGTATTTAAAAATTAGTTTTCAAGATTTATAAAAATTATAAGTTATAGAGTTCTATTTTGACAATATTTAAAAAAAATAGAAAATCTCAGCTGTATACGTATTATGTGTACCGAGTTTCATACAAAAATGTAGCATACTTACTTAATTTGCATATCAAAAAGCCGGTGCTAAGCTATAGAGCCACAAGCAGTTCAAATATTTACATTTTGATCACATGGAGTAGGCATTGAGCTTATTAAAATAGAATCTTTCTGAAGATCATAGGAATAAAGTATCGATTTTTAATTTATTTAATTTTTCTCAACTTGCCTTCATTTTAAATTCTTAGTTTAGCGATGAATGCAAAAGTTTTACAATTGTGTGTGTGTGTTGAAAAATAAAAATAGTTTAATTTCTGTAAGACTTTTATAGCAGATACGATGTTTTGATCTTTAATTTTGAGGCAATTTTCTGATAAACAATTGGTTCTAGTTAGATAGTAGATGGGTGGGGGTGGGGGGGGGGGGGGTGAGGTTTAAAGTAGAAAAATAATAGAAAAAAATAACTAAAAAACGGGTATATATTTATGAAACACAAATCTTCGACAAAATTGATTTTGTTTTTTTTTCAATACAAAAAATAATAACTTGACATTTTTACCAAATATTTATTTTATATGAACATTTTCTAGCCATGATATCATTTTTATAAAATGTATAATAAAAATATAAAGATGTTTAGTCAGAATTTTTTATAAGGGCTTATAGTTTATTTTTAATAAAATTAATATACAATAAAATAACGATAACTCATAAGGCGATCTTTGTTATTTTGTTGTGATTTTATTCCAAAAATATTAACAAGAAACATACTATACCACTTTCTTACTAAATTTATAATTTCCTCGATAATTTCTTATACACAATGAAAATGTAAAAATATTAAGACTAATTATACTATAATAATTGCTATCTATAGGATATTTTTTTAAGTTATAAATGCTTGAAAATGTGTTACCAAAGTTTCATATAAACTGTTCTACTCGTATTAGCAATTATTCTAAAATATCAATGATAGGTACTTAAGAACAATTTTTTATAGACATCTTAAATTAAAATGTTGACGCTTTATTAAAAAAAAAATAATAACTGTTGGAATTTATACACTGACACTTTTTTTTAATTATATAGGTACATCAGGGCACGTTAGTGTCCGCAATTGTTAGGTTTTTCGAAATTAATATTGGATTTCTGGAAGTATATTTTTTTCCGCTTATTGATCTAATTGCATGAAAAAACTACCAGCTTTCAACAGTCCTAATCTAGTCTTATATTTTTGTTAGTAAATTTTAATAATATTCAAACCAAAAATGGAATGTTTTGTTTACAACACATTTTGATATACTGATAATAAATAATAATATTGATGAATACATTAATCTATGGTTTACAATAATATTAATACATTGTTATATTTAAATGTAGCCAATGTAGGTACCATACTTGTTAACATAGTATAATATAGTCATAAAACGAGTAGTAGATACACTTTATGAACAAAGGGGTCATAATTAGATATTCTAGCATTTCAAAGGCTAGAGAAAAAAAATTAAGTGCCCCCCCAACATTTTTTTCTGGCTACGGCACTGAGGTACATTATTATTTTCCATACACAGTCTCCACTTAGTATCATTTTTTGTACACATTCATTACAATGACTAATCAATGGTGATGTCAGCTCATAAATGTAGTCAGATACTATAAAGCTGAGTTTTAATAAAACTGGATTTTTCTTATATTAGTACCAAGAGTTTTCTTGGTAAAATATTTGTTACTCTACAATTTAATAGGTAGGTAATAAAAAATCATATCGGTGGTTAGAGTTAGATTTCCGATGAATATTTAAGATTATTATAAGCTTCATAACAAAAACTAAGACTGCCATTTTACATTCTAGACGCAGAGCGGAAGCAATTGTTTTTATAATAATGTATTTATAAGTTTGTTCGTGATCACAATAACTTTCGATAGCATAAATTATTCAATCTTCATATAAAATATTCAGTAGATCGGAAATTGGACCAATATGTTCTTCGGTAAAACTTTAAAAGGATTTCTATTATTTTTCAAGTAAATTGCAAACATAATTTACGATTCTATCATTATCAACCTACTGATATTGTGTTTTTTATTTTATGTTAAATTTCCGTTGTTTTGACATTCAGGTAACCTATTTTGTAACTGACGTGTCATTTATAACACTGAAAAGATTTATACAATATTATAGTATTATTATAATTTTAAGCGTTATAATATCATCGTAGAATCTACGACGCACAAGGTAGATAATGAAAACTTGAATGAAGATTAATAGTATATAATTTTATAAATATAAAATTTTAAATAAAGCTAAATAAGTATTTTCTTTTTTAAATGTTATATTTAAAGATTGAGTGTAGGTACCATGAAACACGTATCATACAATTGCATTATAATTATAATGAATAGGACAGATAATATAATATTTCTGATGCACTTAATTGTAGTACCGACGTCTGAATTCTGCAGGTATATGATTATGTTATATTAGTATCATTATTATTACTCTTTGTTTAATTTCATATTTAACGATTTTTGGTTATTTTTGTTTCCTAACAAACAACTTGGCTGCAGCAAAGGTCATTAGTTACAGTATTTGCAATAGTTTACATTATAGTTATAATTACATCATAATATTTTTTGTTAATTAGATTGTTTAGTATTAAAAAGGAATAATTTTATCATGGTGCTTTGGTTTTTTTAAGGTTAAGGATAATTTTCCTACAACAGTTATCAGGTGTTTTGATTTTAAAATAAGTAGAAGTTGATTTACAAGATAAACTGTCTGTGCCGATGATATCCTTAAAGAAGACGTCCCGTTAGCACATATAATTGAGAACGCACCTTTAATAAATATGGATGGAGATAAAATGTTTTTTGTGTTTTGATGGTGGTATTTGGTTGCCCCTTATTTATAGTTTTCAGTGACTGGCGAGCCGTCGATATCGTTATAAATTACGGAAATAGGGACTTCTGTCATAAGAGCAGCAAACCGGTCGTGAGTGATGAAAAGCATCGATTTATTTTTGTATGTGCTTGCAATACAGAAAAAGTTGAAGATAAGGGACGTTTAATATCATTTTTACGATTTTTATTTTAATTTTGTTTCTTCGTAGTTAATGACTTTATCATTTACGAATTTAAATAGGGACACGATTCCAGTCGGTATAGCGTAGATATTTTAATATTAATATATAAAGTCTAAAAGGCATCGAAAGTGGTTGTGCCTGTCGTGGTCGGTTATAAGTTTATAAATGTACAAATGTATCACAATGCGTTTAAATACAATTTAAAGCAATTTAAATTAAATAAATAATATTACTCTAATATAACTTGAGTATTTTTCCGAAGATTAAGCAGGTCGAGCTTTGGCAGAGAGAACTAGGTAACTCGTAAATTGGAAGTTGATATTTACACTTTGAATGATTATTCTGTTTTGAATACAATTAAAACAAAACATAAACCGGAAGTGGCGTAACGTGCATAATATCAGACTATCAACCTAGTGCGTGGAACTTGTCATAATTAAAAAAAATATCAAAAAGTTGGTTTTTTTTTTTTAAATGTTTAACACTTTTTAAAATAATTAGTATCTGTAACTAGCAAAACTTTTTGATTGTGCTTTATACATAAGGGTTATTATTGCAGTATTATTTTAATAATGACTACAGTCACTTCATTTTGTTCAGAAGGAGTTTTTAACTTATAAATACCTATTTTAAGATATTGTTGCTGTTTGTTAAAAAAATTAGTTTTATACACTGTTCATGCACTTGGAGTATTATGCTAAAAATAATATTGATAAATTCGGACGCGGTTGGACTATGAAAAAGGTACAATATATTTTGATAACAGGATGCATCGGGATATCACTGTTTTTTAGAATCGCCTACAGCATTATTAATTTTGTTGTTCTTACTATGTATGCAAATAAAATATATTAAATGGTTATAAACTATAATATATTTACAATAAAAAATATATGATCGTATCCCAATACAATTTCGAGATTAGTTTGAATGGACAATATTAATGACTTTACAAGTATATCAGGTTTAAATTTGTTAAATAAATATAATATTTAGAGTTTTTTGTTCTTACTTTTAATACACACTAGTTTAGCTAATGCGCATTATCAAAGATTACATAGGAAATACATTAAAATATTATCATATAATATTAAATATTATTCCATCAAATTACATCATTAAAATGATTAATGGAGCATCTTGTTTTATTATATTAGTAAGGCAATACTTCTTATGGTTCTTTCACTGTAATGGCTTAAAATAGTCACTATTCAACCGTATTGTATTTTATATTTTTATGATGAGTGAGTTGCGTTTTCACTCTTCAATAAATTCACATTATGTTTCATAATATAAAGTATTTTTATCAAATTATTTTGTAGAGTTATTGCACTTTTGAGTCAAGAAATATGATCAGTAAAATAAAAAATTCATTAAAAAAACATTTATTATTATTAAAAAAATCGTGTTTTAGATTTAATAGAAAAATATTCTATTAAGTAAAAGGGGTATATGGGGCTCTGTACCAAAAGTTGCTATCTCGAAATATTAAATTGTACCTAATATTTTCTTTTGTTATGAATAACTTTATATGACTGTCAAATCTACAAAGTATGATTAAATTAAATGCATGGGTTAAATTTTGGAAACTTCCCTACAATTTTAAAAATTACTTGGGCTCACATTTTTAGAAAGGTCATGTTCGTTGACAATTAAAATAATTTGATGCAAAAATCGATTCCGTTTACGCACATAAAATAATATTTTATTATACCAGATATGGCTCTGTGCCTCTGTTCTATGCTCACTTGATTCGGATGCATGTTTTAGAAAATACATTTTAGAAGATATGGTTCGTTTATAATATTATAATACTAACCTCATACTGGTTTTGACATAATATATTAATATATTAATAGACAATGATTTTTAAAATTAAATTTAAACTTTACTAATTTTTTTGGCTTCTACAATTTAACAAAAAAATTAATTATCTTCTGTGGACCCCTTAAGTGTTAGGGCTTTACAGCAAATGCTTCCTCTGAACCTTTTAGTCTCGCCATTGTTTAAAATTAATTTAAATTACGTAATTATATTGCTGGTAAAAATGATTTGCATCATTCAATTATAAATCGTTTATTATATAGATATAGGTACAGCTTCCAGTATGTGTGAATGATTCTGATAAAAGTCGATTAAACACTATTAAATTAAATTTGTTTGATTTTTTTCAGGTATTTTTCGATTAATCGTCATTTCAGAATACTGAAAATACCATCAATAGTACCCACAATACATTCAACAAGTTATACCATCCATAATCTATATTATAATATGCATTGTCCACTGTCTGATGAAATATATATTGCTTGAAAATGTCTTAGTCATTTCCGATCAACACCTTTATTTGCCTTTTAAAAGCCTTTCTCATATATTATTCACTGTTGTATTATGCTCGTAGTTATTCTAAGACTGCTATC